>NW_011888800.1:315946-317927 GCF_000151845.1 Pteropus vampyrus | reverse complement strand
TTCCTCTACAAAATTTTTTAAAATTCTATTTTGTGATTGCATTGGTATAAAGACAAGTATAATCCAGGCAGATTCATTATTGTACATTCATTATTGTTTTATGCACTTTCTTCTTATTTTAAAAGAAATTAAGACATGTTTATGGGCTCCTAAAAGTGTCCTGGGCTCCAGGTACTGTGTCTACTCTGCATAATACACAATACATAAATTGGCTTTGGTTTCCTGAAGACACTAAATCAGAATTCCACAAGGAAGACTGGCAACCATACAATAGTTGGCAGGTTGCTGAGCTCCCACAATTAATGAGCGGAGGCAGATTGTTAGAATTCCTACAATTTTCAGACAGGAGTCTGAAACGCTGCATCAGCACTGTTATGAGTTGATCATAATTTTCAGTTGCTGCTTCTTTCTACTTTTTAATTATGAATCACTACTAGTGTACTTTATCTGTTAGTTTGTGTGGGAGTTAACCCTAGAAAGTTTAGTGATACAAATTGATATATTTTTGCCTATAATGTTCCAAAAACCAGACTTTAAGACATGTATTACTGTAGTTCGAATGTCAGCCATTCGGTCCCTTAAGCAGATATATATTTTCCCACAGTGTTTTTTCAGTTGTCAAAACATGTCTGTAAGTTCATTTTCTTCTCTAATAAAATAAATACAAGTGACTCATACATGGTTTTCTTGTATTTTTACATCTGAAGAATCAACTTGAATGTTGAGAATGTCATCAGCGATGGTAGGGATCTAGGTAGAACCTGATGTTAAAGAAGGGGTGGCAAAATATCTTGAATAGAGTGGTTGAGTGTCAAAAAGATATCACAATAATTTCAGAAAAGATTCATGATTGAAAGGCAAAAGTCTGGAAGCATAAAGGGAGATCGATAAAAATGCTGGTCTCTCATTCTGGCCCCAGAAAAATGATACCGGAGAAGACATTATATCTTGGATGCAATGCTGACCTTCACCATAAATTAGAATTGAACTGCAAATTTTCTTTTATGCTAGGATACTGTCATTTTTATCTTTAATTAGTGTGTTAAAGCTTCTTTCACCCTGGCCAGCCTATCTGAACAGTCAGAGTGGTAATTAACATTTGTCCTAAAAAATTTGGACCTAATATCTAAAAGTAGCTATAGCAAGGAAGTTCTACCAGGAAAATATCTCTTCCCAACAATAACCTGACATGTTATCTTAGTTTCTGCCTGCATTTGACTCTTATTGTATCCAGCATTGAAGGTTAACATTGGTGGCAACTGCACCACTGGTTAGTGACGCATTTGCTGTTTTGCTCTTGGGCTCCAGATCAAGTTCTGGTCTGTGAGAATAGTGAAAAGGAACCGTACACCTAGAATAAGGAGTATTAGAACCAAAAGTTCTTTGGCAGTGAGGACACAAATGTTCTTTTTCTTTTGAGCTTCAAAGGAGCAAATGAACAATGGGAAGTGAGGTACATGATACTATCATTTAGAAGAGACCTATCAACAACCACAAGTTTTTTAGAAGATTCTGAACAACTCACAGAGAAAGCAGATAATGTTTAAACTTTAAATCTGGTTGCTACATCTAACATTATGCTAAGGAAATTAATGTAAAATGGAACATTTAGAATGCTTGGACAAAATATAAGAACACATTCCTTTTTCTGTTGGGCCTCCATAAATATTCCAAATAAACCTCTCTATATAGATTTACCGAAATTTATTTTTTTAAAAAACAATATGAATCATGAATTTATTCTAAGTCATGTAATTCTAAGTTCATCTGCACAGAAAACAGCCTGACAGATGACCTGGCCATGGAGCAAACACAGCTTATATACAATAGTGAGGTATCCTGTAAACTTCCAGAAAACAGCAATCAGGGAGTTACTTTCCTGAGCAAAGGTTTTGACTGGTTTGAGTAAGAAGTTCTGATAAGGGGTAGCACTAGGACCAAAGTGTGGAAGCTCTAGAGAAATAGATTTGACTTTATTATA
>NW_011888800.1:311477-315541 GCF_000151845.1 Pteropus vampyrus | reverse complement strand
TAAGGGTTCCTAAGTAAATCTACAAACCTGAGAATTATCATTCCTAAAATAACCTTCCTACTGTTCACAGACCTCAGCAATTCTCAAAGTTCTATATGTGTCTGAATCACTTGGCAAGCATATTAAACATCAGATGCCTGGTCCCCACCCACAGCAATTCTGACTCAGTGGGTCTGGGATGGGGCCCTAGGTATTTCCATGTTTACAATCTCGCTAGGTGATTCTGATGTACCCCAAGTTTGAGAGTTGCTGATCTATCTTGGGAGAAAATATGTGCATTATATAGGTAGTCTAGTAAAGCTCTTAGAAAACAAAGTATAATATAAATGCTGAGCTTTATTTTTAAAGCTGTTAATTTCTTCCTGTGTGGCTATTAATAGCAAATTTCCAGAAGCAGAAATTATTATGTCAGGATACTAACAAATTTCTCACCAGTTCCAACTCAACACTTAAAACAGTGTAGGAGTTAAGAATATACACATAGGCTTTGGAGTCAAACTAGGATTTGAATCTTGGCTGTGTCGAGTACTAACAGTGAGACCGTGGTCAAGTGGCTTCACTTTGCTGAGCCTCAATTTCCTCATGCGGAAAAAGCAGGAATTAGAGTACTTACCTCACAAAGTTGTTATGAAGATTAAATAGTTAATGTAACTGAGGCATGTAGCACAGCTACAGGCATGTGAAAAGCATTCAATCAATGGAAGCACTATTATTATTATTATGGTGACTAATCATTAGAGTATTTTAGTGTGACTTTGCTGTGATTAATGCAGAATTAGAAATAGGATCAATTTAATGAGCTTTCTGTAACCATATATTTGTTTCAGGGAGGCTGAAATATACATGTGTTTCCATTATACATGCTACAATCGAATGTGTTATCTATTTTAAAGTAAGTAATTTTATCCAATCCTTTCCATTCTTCATTTGTTTATACTTAGAAATAAACTCTCCCTATAATTACCACAGGGAGATCATTTTACAGAAAGAAATTAATAGCCTGAAATGGCCAGCCACCTGTGTCATATTCTAGGCCACACAATGTTCACAAACTATAGAAATCCTAAATTTGAGAGACTGATTTTAAATCCCTGACTAAAGTTTTCTCTCAAAACCAGAATGCTTTTCTAAGACAAAAAATAAGTCTTACTATGATCAAAGGCATATGTCCTGATAACAGACAAAAGTGATAATAGTGAACAACATTAATCATTGTTCTTTTTGCTGGAGTGCTCTGAACCATTAAATTCAAATAAATGTGAATGATTTTCAAATACAGACTCTTCAGCAACTATATTTCCAATAGAACAGTTAATTTCCCCTATCCTAGACTTACCCAGCTCTGGTTCTCAAAGGTCCCTAATCTTTTTCTGTGAGAACAACTTTTCATTTCCCAAACATTTTGATTTTGCATCGGTAGGTGGTGGGGCGGGGGCGGCAGGGGGGGATGAGGTGAGGCAGAAAAAGGCCCAGAAGCTAACAGTTAAGTCCCTGAACATAGCTGGATAGTGCTGTCAGTAGAGTTGCTGAGCCCCCTACTTACATCCCTCTCCCAGAGGAGGTCAGAGGAAAAACCAATATGGTGGGGGCAACAACCTTCACACCAGATCTATTAGTAGAAACCCTTATGAGCTGCTGGAGGTCCCCTGGGTTTTATTTTAATTATCCATACACATTTATCAAACAGTGAAACTACGAAGTACTATGCGAGGTACCTAATTGAGCAAGCACCTTACTTACCATTCATTCTGCAATAAAATATGCAGTCTTACAATTGATGTTCCGTGTGTAAGGCAGCAAATCCCAACAGCAGTAACAGAGGGTTTGCATATGTGCTCACTGGCAGCATGGCAGGGTCCTGTTATAGGAGCCCTGTGACTGAATGACTCTTCCCTTCATAGAAAAACAGGTGCCAGGTGGTGGCCACAGCCAAGAAGAATGAAAGACTGATAAGCATAGGCACCTGGATCTTATCTGAATCTTCTGGTTTAGTAGCCCTTTGTTCCTTTATTTACTTATTTATTCAACAAATTTATATTGAACATTTCTTATTTAGGATGCATAGAGCTGGGAGCTGTGAATACAATGGTGAGTGAAACAGACTGATCCTACCGAAGAAGCTACTGACAAGTAATTAGGTAAAATGCAGTATAGCCAATTATACTTACCTACCTTCACAGGGAAAGTGCAGAGTACCCTCAGAGCACAAAGGAAGCACACCTGACATAAACAAAAATCGAAAATGAAGAATAAAGACTCAAAGAGCCAAGGAAGAGTTAATTTAGGAGGAGATGGGAAGAGGTAGTTGGAGGGAAAGCTTGGAATTGAAATCACGGGGTGTGTCAGACAAGTCCGCTGGGGCGGGTGGCGGGTGGGGAGGGGGAGAGAGAGAGACAGAGAGACAGAGAGAGAGAGAGAGAGAGAGAGAGAGAGAGAGAGAGAGAGAGATGAGGCTAGGAAAGAAAGCAAAGCCAAGAACAAGAAGGCCCTAGGAATCTGAGGTACTTTATCCTGAGGCAATAAATGACTACTGAAGTATTGTAAATCAGGAAATGACTTGATCCTGCAAGTTGAAAACATCCCTCTAGCTATTTGTTGCAAAAGATAAGAGAGAAAACTTAATAATTCTGTTAAACTCCTGCCTCAAAGACAACCTGCTAAAGAGGTTCCTAAAATTTTACCATCCGAAATAGTATCCTATAGTATTTTCTAAATCTACTAAAACCATATTAAGGAAATGAAGGAAACTCCAATCAGGTCACTAGCAGCAGTGAGTTAAAGGAAACTCCAATCAGGTCACTAGCAGCAGTGAGTTGAAGTGGTTAAATCTGACAGATTCAGAGCCAAACTGAAGAGGGTTGGGCTTTTTTGTTTCTACTATAGGTGTTGGTACTTTCACCCCTTATCTTTCTAAAGGCTATCTAATCCCAACCAACTGTAAAATAGGAAGAACACAGCAGTTTGGTCGACATTAGTAATAAAACTATTCAAATTAGAAGACAAAGATAAAGAAATTCTATCCACGGTAAGCTTATAAAGTATCTGTCTGGACAAATTTGGTATTTGATCTATATTGCCTGACGTTGCTAATTTGAGTATATAGAGCTTGTTTCCCAGATTTCTTCAGGCTAAAGTAATCAGCCTTTTCCAACTACATCTACCCAAAAGGAAAACATAAATAACAACACATACAACCACACCCCTCCCTTCACATGCTTTCTGCCGCTTATTTTGCTTTTTTCATGTGTGTACCTCCTTACAGAACCCACAAAGCCTTGCATACAGCAGGTACATATACCTGGGTCTTTTTTCAATGAAGGTATGGTTCTAAATTTCTGCATTTATATGCATAACAATCTGTTGGCCACCACACACTTGAAAATTTATTTCAGAGTTCATATTCTCCCAAACTTTTGTGTTGAAACAGAGAGGAAAAGTGAAGTAGTAGGAACTTCTAAGCAGATCAGCCCAAAGAATTTCATCTTCAACATGGATAAAAGCATTGCCAAAGGAACCCTACTTGTGCTGATTTCATGTGCTCCTCTCATTACAAAAACTCGACGCTTAAGATATTTGAAATTATAATTGCTGTTCTTGAAGAGTAAGTGACAGATTTCTGGGCTCTGTGGTCCTCCTGACCTATGCTACTATCTTTTACTTTTCTGAAAAAGCAGGTCACAAGGAAAACCTAAGACACAGGCCTGCCTGACTTCAGCACAAGAACGTTCTAGTCCTAATTTTCATTCTGCCATTTTACAGAGAGACATGTTAATAACTAATTCCTTATGTTAAAATCTCGGTTTAAAACAGATGAAAACAACAAAGCATAAAACAACTGCAGGTTTCTTTTAGAGAGGTTTGTGAAGTCATTCTGTTTCGTTTATTTCCTTTGTACCTTGCTCTAACACTCAAATCAGGAAATCCTGATTCGTAGCATTTTCCAGTTTACATGGTGTAAATATTCCCACCGTGACCAATTACAGCTATCAGGTCATGCCACTGAAGGCGGAGTTGGGATGTGCACAATAGCTTTCCCAGAAGTTGGTGCAAGCTGGTTCCAGCAT
>NW_011888800.1:306951-309942 GCF_000151845.1 Pteropus vampyrus | reverse complement strand
GAAGCACAAAAGCTTTTGATTTTGATGAAGTCTAATTAATTTTTTTCTTTTGTTGCTTGTGCTTTTGGTGTCATATCTAAGAAAATATTAACGAGTCCAAGGCCAATTATTTATACCTATGTTTTCTTCTAAGAGTTTTAGTTTTTGCTCTTAGTTAGGTCTTTGATTCATTTTACATTAATTTTTGTGGATAATGCAAGAGGTCAAAATTCATTCTCTTCACATGTAGATAACTAATTATCCCAGCAACAATTCTTGAACAGATTATTCTTTTCCCATTCGTTTTGGCACCTCTGTGGAAAATCAATTGACCATAAATCTGAGAGGTTTTCCCTAGAATCCTAATTCCATTCTATTGATCTCTATATCTATTCTTTTGCCAGTACCACCTGTCTTGATGATTCCAGCTTTGTAAATTTTGAAATCATAAAGTATGAGCTCTCCAATTTTGTACTTTCTCAAGAATTTTTTGGCTCTAGTTCTCTTGCATTTCCATATGATTATTAGTATCAGCTTATCAATTTCTGTAGAGTCAGCTGGGATTCTGCTAGCATTTGCATTGAAACTGTAGATCAATTTTGGGAGTACTGCTATCTTAACAATGTGTTCCAAACCATTAACGTGGGAATGTCTTTCCTTTTACCTAGGTCTTTTTAAATTTCTTTCAAAAATGTTTTCTAGTTTTCATAGTCTAAAATATCTTTTGTTAAATTTATTTCTAAGTATTTTATTCTTTTTGGTGCTATCGTAAATGGAAGATTTTTCAATTTCATTTTCAATTTTCTCATTGCTACTGTACAGAAGTATAATAGGTTTTTCTATGTTGATCTTGTATTCTGCAACCTTGCTGATATACCAGCAAGTTTTAGGGCAATGGACAACTAGAACACCATCATTCGCTATCCCTACAATGTCCACTTTAATCTCTTTTGTATCCTATTCTTATTCCATTTCCTTTGCTTCGTTTCAGGGCCTTTCCTCTATTGGCCTGGGTTGTCTCCCTAGCCTTCTAACAGAATTTCCTCGTTTCACTGCAGTTTCTTTCCACACTACTTCCAGAATGAGCTGCCTAAAAAATAACCATGCATGAAATTTACTTGCTTTGAATTATTAAAAATTAACTCAAATTTAAGGACTTGGAATATAACTCTCAAAGCTCACTAAAACTTTTATTATCTGGTCCCTATAATAACTCTCCTGTCACCTTCCACAGTATACCTTTTGCTTCATATCACAATGCCACAGACACACTGGTTACTTTGCCTGGAGTACCTTTCCTCAACTTGCTAACTCCTATTTATTTGGCTACTACTTGGGATACTTCTAAAAATCTTTTCTTTATGGTTTCCTTTCCCACGTCTGTTTAGATGTTCTTCCTCTGTGAGTCCATAAAGTCCTACTGTTTCCTTCTACTACTAAGCCTAACGCTCTATGCCAAAGTTGGAAACTGCTTGAGGGTAGAGCCAAGTCTGATTGATTTTTGTATTCCTAACACCTAGCATACCAGTAAGTAGTGTCCAAAGAAAAGATGAGAGGATAAGAAATTGAAGCTTGAAAAGGGTTGGTTTAACTTTGGAATTCAGTCTCCAAAATCACTTTTGGGGGAGAGGTAGAAAATGGAACCACTGATTGCTTGTCCTGACGCTTCCTGTGATCAAAAGAGGCAGCCTTTTGGGAAACTGACTTATTCATGAAACATGTATCCTCGGCAATATATTTCCCAGGAAAATTAGCCTCCTGTTCATTTTAAGAATACTATGCGGGAGTAGGGGTGGTTCGACAGAATGCAAGCCTCTCAATTTAATCAAGTAAGGATAGAAAGGAAGCCAGTATCATCTCTTAACTTTACCTTCAGATTAGGAGTCTTATTTTCATTTTGATGACTCTTACTATAGGGTGCCCTAGTTACAAATATCATGATGAAGAAAGGGCTTCCGTGTTACTCTTCTCACAGATTTTCTGCTCTATGGTTATATTTGAACAATAAATTCCTTTCACATATACAAAGAATGTACAATGAGACAAATTAATGAAACTGTAGTATAAACAAACTAGATATGATAGCAGTATAATTGTTTCTTTTCTCTCTCTTAAGGCACAGGCTTATCAGAGTTATTTTGGCAGCAATTTTCTCAAATAGTTTTGTTTATCTTCACTAAGATGTTGGCGGATTATAATTTAGCCACAGATTAGACCTGATCATGTCATTTCTGATGCAATGGAGGTTTTGATATCTACTAAAACCTCCACAGTTAAGGAAAAATATAAGCAGAAACACCTTTGATTTCTTGCTATGTCTAGCAAAAATAATTTTAAGTAGAATTTTTTATTTTCTTGCTCCACCTATAACTGGAAAGGTACAGCACTATGGGAATGATTTTGTGTGGTGCTGTAGTAGGAAAGATACATGGTTAAAAGTACATATAGATAACAGGTATGAACATGTAAGATATGTTTTAAAACTCTATGACTGCTATCAAGAACAACTGAGACATAGTAGAAACTGATCAAACCATTCATATAAGATTTAATATGTATAATACAAAAGAAAAAATATTAGGCACATATCCTGAAAGAGCAAAACACATTCTTTGAAGAATCACGAAATTTGCATATATGTCAAGGACGACAGTAATATCTATTAAATTAAATGCCATTTTCGAAGGTCAAATTTTGCTTAAATTGCCTACCTCCGCCCCTATTTCCTACCTCCTTTCTCTGTTCTGAGAGAGGAATACAGCTTAATGGTTAAGAGCAGATTCTAGAATCAGGTTGCCTGCTTTGCCACTTATGAGCTGAGCAGCCTTGGGCAAGTCAGTTAAATTTTCTATGCTTCCCTCTTCTCATAAAGACAATTATAATACCATATGGTTTTTATGAGGACAAAATGATACATGTAAAGTGCTCAGACACTGCCTGGCACACAGTAGTGTTAGTATCATCTGCAGAAACTTTTCATTCTGAGGGCCTTCAATTATAGCAAGGCTTATA
>NW_011888800.1:287176-306901 GCF_000151845.1 Pteropus vampyrus | reverse complement strand
CATTATGTTTTCAAGGTTCAGCTACTAATATACTTCATTCTTTATTATGAAATAATGTTCCATTGCATGAATATACATTTATGATACCGTTTTTTATCCACTTATAAGTTGATGGGCATTTGAGTTGTATACCCTTTGTCTTCACCTATTCAAGCTGCTATAATAAAAATACCATAGAGTGGGTGCTTTAAAAGGCAAACATTTAGATCTCAGTTTTGGAGCCTGGGAATTCCAAAATCAAGGCCCTGGCTGATTTGGTGTCTGGAAAGCCTGCTTCCTGGATCATAAATGGCTATCTTCTCACTGTGTCCTCACATAGAGGAAGGGGCAAGAGAGCTCTCTAGGGTCTCTTTTATAAGGCCACTAATCCCATTCGTGATGGCTCCACCTTTATGACCTAATCACATTCCAAAGGCCCCCACCTCCTAATACCATCAGTTTGGGGGTTACAATTTCAACAAATGAAGTGGGTGAGGGGCACACAAAAATTCAGTCCATAACATACTTTTTGTATCTTATGAATTATGCTGCTATAGACATTCACATACAAGTTTTTTTGTGGACATATGTTTTCATTTCTCTTGGGTGTATACCTAGGAGTGGAACTGCTAGATCATATGGTAACTCTGTTTAACTGTGTGAGGAATTACCAGACTTGTGTTCCAAAGTGGCTGTACCATTTTACATGCCCACCAGCAGTGTACGAAAATTCCAATTTTTCCACATCTTTGCCAACACTCGTTATTATGTCTTTTTTGTTATAGCCATCCTGGTGAGTTTGAAGTGGTATTTCGTTGGGAATTTGATTTGCATTTCCCTGATGGTTAATGATGTTGAACAACTTTTCATGTACTTATTTGTCATGTATATCTTCTTTGGAGAACTGCCTATTCAGATTCTTTCCCCGTATTTTAATTGGGTTGTCTTTTTATTATAGAGCTGTAATCGTTTTTTATATATTCTAGATAAAAGTCGCCCATCAGATATGATTTACAAAATTTTTTTCCCATTTGGTGGGTTGTCTTTTCACTTTTTTGATAGTATCCCTTGAAGCACAAAAGCTTTTGATTTTGATGAAGTCTAATTAATTTTTTTCTTTTGTTGCTTGTGCTTTTGGTGTCATATCTAAGAAAATATTAACGAGTCCAAGGCCAATTATTTATACCTATGTTTTCTTCTAAGAGTTTTAGTTTTTGCTCTTAGTTAGGTCTTTGATTCATTTTACATTAATTTTTGTGGATAATGCAAGAGGTCAAAATTCATTCTCTTCACATGTAGATAACTAATTATCCCAGCAACAATTCTTGAACAGATTATTCTTTTCCCATTCGTTTTGGCACCTCTGTGGAAAATCAATTGACCATAAATCTGAGAGGTTTTCCCTAGAATCCTAATTCCATTCTATTGATCTCTATATCTATTCTTTTGCCAGTACCACCTGTCTTGATGATTCCAGCTTTGTAAATTTTGAAATCATAAAGTATGAGCTCTCCAATTTTGTACTTTCTCAAGAATTTTTTGGCTCTAGTTCTCTTGCATTTCCATATGATTATTAGTATCAGCTTATCAATTTCTGTAGAGTCAGCTGGGATTCTGCTAGCATTTGCATTGAAACTGTAGATCAATTTTGGGAGTACTGCTATCTTAACAATGTGTTCCAAACCATTAACGTGGGAATGTCTTTCCTTTTACCTAGGTCTTTTTAAATTTCTTTCAAAAATGTTTTCTAGTTTTCATAGTCTAAAATATCTTTTGTTAAATTTATTTCTAAGTATTTTATTCTTTTTGGTGCTATCGTAAATGGAAGATTTTTCAATTTCATTTTCAATTTTCTCATTGCTACTGTACAGAAGTATAATAGGTTTTTCTATGTTGATCTTGTATTCTGCAACCTTGCTGATATACCAGCAAGTTTTAGGGCAATGGACAACTAGAACACCATCATTCGCTATCCCTACAATGTCCACTTTAATCTCTTTTGTATCCTATTCTTATTCCATTTCCTTTGCTTCGTTTCAGGGCCTTTCCTCTATTGGCCTGGGTTGTCTCCCTAGCCTTCTAACAGAATTTCCTCGTTTCACTGCAGTTTCTTTCCACACTACTTCCAGAATGAGCTGCCTAAAAAATAACCATGCATGAAATTTACTTGCTTTGAATTATTAAAAATTAACTCAAATTTAAGGACTTGGAATATAACTCTCAAAGCTCACTAAAACTTTTATTATCTGGTCCCTATAATAACTCTCCTGTCACCTTCCACAGTATACCTTTTGCTTCATATCACAATGCCACAGACACACTGGTTACTTTGCCTGGAGTACCTTTCCTCAACTTGCTAACTCCTATTTATTTGGCTACTACTTGGGATACTTCTAAAAATCTTTTCTTTATGGTTTCCTTTCCCACGTCTGTTTAGATGTTCTTCCTCTGTGAGTCCATAAAGTCCTACTGTTTCCTTCTACTACTAAGCCTAACGCTCTATGCCAAAGTTGGAAACTGCTTGAGGGTAGAGCCAAGTCTGATTGATTTTTGTATTCCTAACACCTAGCATACCAGTAAGTAGTGTCCAAAGAAAAGATGAGAGGATAAGAAATTGAAGCTTGAAAAGGGTTGGTTTAACTTTGGAATTCAGTCTCCAAAATCACTTTTGGGGGAGAGGTAGAAAATGGAACCACTGATTGCTTGTCCTGACGCTTCCTGTGATCAAAAGAGGCAGCCTTTTGGGAAACTGACTTATTCATGAAACATGTATCCTCGGCAATATATTTCCCAGGAAAATTAGCCTCCTGTTCATTTTAAGAATACTATGCGGGAGTAGGGGTGGTTCGACAGAATGCAAGCCTCTCAATTTAATCAAGTAAGGATAGAAAGGAAGCCAGTATCATCTCTTAACTTTACCTTCAGATTAGGAGTCTTATTTTCATTTTGATGACTCTTACTATAGGGTGCCCTAGTTACAAATATCATGATGAAGAAAGGGCTTCCGTGTTACTCTTCTCACAGATTTTCTGCTCTATGGTTATATTTGAACAATAAATTCCTTTCACATATACAAAGAATGTACAATGAGACAAATTAATGAAACTGTAGTATAAACAAACTAGATATAGCAGTATAATTGTTTCTTTTCTCTCTCTTAAGGCACAGGCTTATCAGAGTTATTTTGGCAGCAATTTTCTCAAATAGTTTTGTTTATCTTCACTAAGATGTTGGCGGATTATAATTTAGCCACAGATTAGACCTGATCATGTCATTTCTGATGCAATGGAGGTTTTGATATCTACTAAAACCTCCACAGTTAAGGAAAAATATAAGCAGAAACACCTTTGATTTCTTGCTATGTCTAGCAAAAATAATTTTAAGTAGAATTTTTTATTTTCTTGCTCCACCTATAACTGGAAAGGTACAGCACTATGGGAATGATTTTGTGTGGTGCTGTAGTAGGAAAGATACATGGTTAAAAGTACATATAGATAACAGGTATGAACATGTAAGATATGTTTTAAAACTCTATGACTGCTATCAAGAACAACTGAGACATAGTAGAAACTGATCAAACCATTCATATAAGATTTAATATGTATAATACAAAAGAAAAAATATTAGGCACATATCCTGAAAGAGCAAAACACATTCTTTGAAGAATCACGAAATTTGCATATATGTCAAGGACGACAGTAATATCTATTAAATTAAATGCCATTTTCGAAGGTCAAATTTTGCTTAAATTGCCTACCTCCGCCCCTATTTCCTACCTCCTTTCTCTGTTCTGAGAGAGGAATACAGCTTAATGGTTAAGAGCAGATTCTAGAATCAGGTTGCCTGCTTTGCCACTTATGAGCTGAGCAGCCTTGGGCAAGTCAGTTAAATTTTCTATGCTTCCCTCTTCTCATAAAGACAATTATAATACCATATGGTTTTAATGAGGACAAAATGATACATGTAAAGTGCTCAGACACTGCCTGGCACACAGTAGTGTTAGTATCATCTGCAGAAACTTTTCATTCTGAGGGCCTTCAATTATAGCAAGGCTTATAGAAGGGTGAAATATTTCTGTTTTTAGCATTATCTTCAATCTGCAATAATACATGTACAATATCAACGAGAAGTCAAATGATTAGAAAAACAATTACTAATATAAAACTGTAATCAAACACTAACAACTCTTGGGAAAAAAATAAAGGTAGGGGAATATTACTTGATTCTCATGAATCTGACTTGAGCAAATTGTGTCGGGTAAATATGTATTAACTGTTAGAAGAGCTCATGAGTGGAAATCAAGATTTGAATGTAGGAGTCAAAAATGTGCTGGTGGAAAAAAAGCTATGCTGGTGCTTCGCGGAAATGTTAAGTTCTCTAAAAGTGCTGAAGAGGTCACAAATGGAATCAAGTAACTCAGCAAATCCTGTTAGAAGGTAACGCATTTACTAAGTGCTCTTCCAAATAAAGTGTTGTAATGTTTCCATAAGTATAGAAGTTCAAAGCTTATAAAAAACTAGCTGTTGTATATTTATTGAGATCTTTAATATCTTAAGTATACACGAAATGGGTAGGTCAGGCTATAGTGAAGTAGTTAAGCTGATTAAGTAGTAAGGATTTAGCTCAGCTTCTGGCCCAGGTTTTAAAATATTTTCTGATCTGTCCTTCCAAGCCAAAGTTGACACAGCTTTATCAAGATATTCTTCCTCTGTGGTGTCAAAGCAGAAGTTGATAAGTATGCTGATGACTTATCACAAACCAGAGTTAATTATTATTGGGGGGTACTGAGCTAAAGTCAGATGCATTTCTCCTAATCCATGTAAATAAAACCCACTTCACTTGATAATCTGAGCCTCAATTTTCTGATTTAGAACACAGGGTCCCCTGATCCTAGTCCACTGCTCTTTCCCCGTCATACTATTTTTGACTCTGCATGTGTTAAGGAACAGCTTCCTTCTGAATCCTTAAAAGAAAATAATCAGATTCCCCAGAACATAAGAAACTTTGTCTGGAATGAAAAGTTCAGCAATTTCATTTGAGATAGTTCAAGGAATGTATTTATTCTAGGCTGACCACACCCCTACGAAGGGAGTGCTTTTGGCATATGGCTTTATCTTGTTCATTAGGAATGTAATCTACTGTCATTGCATAACCACTATACAATGCCAATTCTACCAGGTTATATTTTAGCTAAAATGGTATCTCAGGCAGGAGTGGAAGGTAGGTATATTTAAAGGCTACCATTTTACATAACATATACATTTTTTTTTCCTATAAAAGATGGTATTACAAACCCAAAGATCTACAGTTTTGCTTTTGTGTATCATTTATAATTAAAATGGGACTTTTTCTTGAAGAGCCAAAAGTAGCAATTTAGAAAGAATGTTGCTGCAACAACTCATGAAAAAAAAAAAGCAAAAAATGGATACTTAAAATTTTCCAGGCATGCATTTACTCAGTATGATTGATGCAAGACACAAGCTCAGAGGGCATGTGTAGTCTAGCTGACTTACAATCTAAATTAAATGCAAACAAGGATGTACATGGCATGTACAAGAAAATCGAAGAGCAAAGTACCATAAAGGAAGGTGAAAAAAATCAGCTCTACTTTCAGCAAAAATTTGAATATTAGTTTCTTTGATGGAGCATTCACGTCAGCTTCCAAAGGTATTAATGGCTAAACAAGATAGTCATCTGTAGGCCCTTCACTGTACGGATCTCTAGAACATATTCATCTTGTATTACTGTAACTTTATACCAGTTCACCAACTCTCCACTTCCTCTCCCCACCATGGCCTGGCAATCACCATTCTATTTTCTGCTTCTGTACATTTGAGAATTTTAGGTACTTCGTATAAATGGACTTATGTATTTGTCCTTGTGTGATTTATTATTTCACTTAGTATAATATCTTCCAGGTCCATCCATATTGCAAATGGTAGGATTTTCTTCTTTTTTAAAGCTGAATAATATTCCACTGTATGTATATAACACATTTTTCTTTATCCATTTGTCTGTTGATGAACATTTGGGTTGTTTCCTTATCTTAGTTATTATGAATAATGCTGTATTGTGCACTTAAAATTTTGATAAAAGGGGAGATCGTCAATGTAAGTGTTCATACCACGTGCACACATACACACAAAGGACACAAGGACACAAGGAAACTTTAGAGTTAAGGGATATGTTTATTTCTTTAAATATGATGATTGTATCACAGATATACATCTGTAAATATGTCCAAACTCATCAAATTGTATTAACTAAATATGCACAGTTTTTTGTATATCAATTATACCTCAATAAAGCGGTAAAAAATTTAAAATAAATTGAAGGTGATCAGGAAATGGTATAATCAGAATTCTTCTGGGTCAGGTTTGTGTAAGAATAATTTCCAAGCAGCTACCCATTAAACAAGTCATAATATGCAGGGAAGGATGAAAAGAACCCAAGACAAAATGTTCTTGAAAGCTGTACCTTAATCCACTAGATGTTACTATTCTCAAAAGACATAGCTATGGATAATTAACTAATACATAAGTTTCAATATCATATATCTAATTTAGAAATAAATGGGGATGGCCATGGTATACAAAACTCCCTATTAAACTTAATTGAGGTACCTATAAACACCAGGGCAAACAGCTTTACTCTTTTGTAGCCAGTTATCTAGTAAAAAGTAATATGCGCTGCATAAAGAAAAAACTGTAAAATGTTCAATATACTACTTTAAGCATTTGAGTATAAAATTGCTGGATTTGGGTCTTCTTAAAAGTATACATAAGAACTAAAGCTTTCAAAATCTTTTCCATAGTACGGTTTTAGAATCACAGTACACTTAGTATTTTAGAACAACTCTTTTTAAATTAATTGTTGTAGCCTCTATGGAAAACAGTATGGAGGTTCCTCAAAAAATTAAAAATAGAACTACCATATAACCCAGCAATTCCACACCTGGGTGTTTATCTGAAGAAATCCAAAACACTAATTCGAAAAAATATACGCACCTCTATCTTTATTGTAGCATTATTTACAATAGGTAAGATATCAACCTAAGTGTCCATTGATAGACAAATGGATACAGAAGTTGTGGTATATACATATAATAGAATATTAATCAACAATAAAAAAGAATAAAATCTTGCCATTGTGATAACATGGATGGACCTAGAGGATATTACGCTAAATGAGATAAGTCAGACAGAAGAAGACAAATACCATATGATTTCACTTATATGTGGAATTAAAAAAAAAATCAAAACATAAACAAACTCATAGAGAACAAATTGGTAATCGTCAGATGGGAGGGGGGTTGGGGAGCTGGGTAAAAAAAGGTGAAAAGGGTTAAGAAGTACAAATTGCCAGTTTTTAGTCACGAGGATGAAAAATACAGCATAGAGAATACAGTCAATAACACTGTAATAACTATGTATGATTTCAGATTGGTATTAGACTTATGGGTGATCACATGGTAAGGTATATAAATGTCTAACACTAAGTTGTACACTTGAAACTAACATTGTATGTTAACCATAATTTAAAAATTTTTAAAAAATAAAGGAGCATCTGAAGTTTTTAAAAAAAGAATTCTTTGAGGTCAGGGACTGTGCCTTACCTTTGTGCTTAATATTAACAAGCACATGGCAAGAAATTTGTTGATTATGTAGTCTCGCTGCCTCAACCAGTTGACTTTTTATTATCCAATGTGTATCCGGCAGCTCAATGCCTCTGTTTAGCATCTAGAAACAATTACATGCAGTAAGTAGAAAACTTTAGACCTAGCCTCAGTCCTACCTGTTAGTAGTCATTGGGATGTAAAACCACTTTCTTAGTATTCCAATAAATGTTTTGGGGAAACTTCCTTGATATGACTTTTAGAGAGCTGTATAATCAGAATGACTAACAGAAGAAAATAAATTTCTATTAGTCTAATTTGAAGAAGAAAACTCCATAAATTCAACTCTAATTTTGAAGTTCTGTTCTTTATGTAAATTTAAACATTTGTTAACAACTTCATTGCTGAATGTTGTATCAAATATGTTTCTTTGGTATCTTTAAACATTTGGTTTATAATGGTTGTATATTTATATTTCTAAATTATCAGTGTTATAAATTTACTCATATCACTGATAATATTACTAGAATGTACTCGAGGAAGCTTTTCCTTTTATATAGTCAGCTGTTGCTTTTTTCTTAAAAGATGGATCAAGAGACAAAAGTAGCAGATATGAAACTCACACCACATGTGATATGACAAATGGGGGTGTGCCAGCTGTTACAAGCAGCTCATGGAAGCTGTGTACATTTTATAAATATCTTTTACTTAAAGTATTTGATTTCCAAGATATAATGCAGTTCCTCAAATATCACACTAGTCAACAGGTGAATTAACATTTAAAAGAAAAGCCCTAAGTTTTATGTCATTTAAACATAAAACTTATAATCGAGTCCTCCCATATCAGCTCATATTTTCAAAGGATTATTAGGTCCTACTAACCTAATAAAGATAGCAGAAAAAGCCAGGTTATTTTCATGTAGTTTAAGTTACAAAAGTATATCATTTTCCAAGAAAATCTTAAGATATATGTTGTAATACTGTTCAAATCACGAGCTAGTCTCTTGAAGGTTATACTAAAGATGTCAATTATTATAATTACTATACTTATCATTATTTAATTCCAAACATGTCAACATTTAATTAATAAAATTTACAGAAAATAACTATTTAGATAATTTAACAAAGTACTTTGTTATCACCAGAAACTTTTAAAGCGAATTTTAGCTATTTTATATTTAGAAGATTTGTAGAGTGAAGTCATTACACACATTAACTACATGGATTCTGACAAAGCAGAAGTGATTAAATTATTAGACTAAGGCAACAATAAATGGTGCTGAATCAGTACTATCAGACATTCTTAAAAGCCTAACATTTGTTTCAATTGCTATATAGTCACCGTTCAAAACAAATTTTATCTTTATTTAAAAAAAATCATGACAAAACCAAAAGCCCCAAAATATCTGAATATTTAAAAATCATTAATTAGAAGGGTATTAACAATTTCTTGATCTCTTTTGCTGTTAATTGGCTCAGTAAGTGTGGGTCAAAGAAAACAAAACTACATCAGATTAAATCATTAATAAAATATGTAAAGAATAAAATTGCTCTTCTTTAAAACATTTAAATGGTACTTTGTGAAAGCAAGCCAATATAAAGTGTGATTTTAGAGTTGACAAAGAAATTTTGCCTAGTTAGTAGTGTAAAAACACTAATACACTACAGGAAATTGATCACTCAATAACAGTGTCCATTTGTAAGAGATTCACTCTCCACTTACTCCACATAAAGATAATAATCTTTATGATTCATTACAGCATAAGATAGTAGGTTGATCCTAGACATAGATTTATATTCACTATATATGTGTGTGTACATATGTCTACACACACACACACACACACACACACACACACACACACACGATTAGCTTTACCCACCTCTGCCGCTATTATTCACATTAATTTTTTTTTCTTCATTTCTAGCATTAAATTTCCTCCAGGACAGAATACAGATTACTTTTTAATTAAGAATATAGAACCTAAAGAACAATTATTTAGGCAGAAGAAAACATTATTCAATAAATAGACTCTTTGTAGAAAATGTTTTAAGAGAGAGGTTATTAGAAACTGATTTATTTGAATGGGCTGAATCTCAAAAATCAAATCTTAGTTCTATACTGATTCAATACTCTGTATCGTTTAATGTTATGTCAGTGTCATACGTAAGGAGTGAACTACTATTTATTTAGAAAATTATGTTTGAGGAAATACACCACAGTATAAAAGTTGAAATTTTGTTCCCAAATATTTAGCATCATTTAAACAAATCTACATGATACTTCTTTCCAAAATACAGAAATCGTATTGTTTCTCCTTATAAACTCTCTACTCAACATTAAAAAAAATAAGTAATGATTAGCAATGATCAAGAAAACAGAATCCTATACTAAGAATGCTTCGAAAGTAGTTCACAAATATTTTTTTGGCTTCTAGCAATATCCCCAAAGAAATGAACAATAACTGCTCAGAACATATAGGTTTAACAAGCAAAAAAATGTTCAGTTAGCTTCAAGCTTTTCCAGTGTATGGAAAGTAGGAAACAATATATCAAATACTAGTATGTAGAGTATGAATCCATTTGTACTAAAAAATGAATACACACAGAAGAAAATCTGGAAGGAAAGACACAATGGTTCCTCTAGGCAGATGAGATTATGGGTATTTAATTTTCTTTTTATTATTCACTTTCATAAATAGGTATAAACTACTTTTGTAATTTAAAAAAGGAACTTATAGGGGAAAACACTATTTAAAATGATTCTCAATCATTTTAAGATAAAAGCAGAAGAAAAACACAAACACCAAAAGGATACCCTCGATTCCAAGAAAATACATGTATTTTACACATTACATGAAACTACCTTAGTTTTGCACTGTACAGATGGTCTTCACTTGCAGGTTATCTGGTGTGGAATGTAGAAACCATACAAGAGAAAACAAATGTAACAACCTTTAAGAATCAAACACATTTTAGCTAAGGTTTAATTTTGGTGTAGCATGAACATTTACAAACCAATTTCTTAAAACAAAAGAGAGATTAACTGTATAGTTTTATTCTAGAACTGCTCATTTTTAGCTGCTATACTATCACAAATGGTTTTGGATTACTAAATTACTTCCTCATACAATATATGCCCAAAGATACCACACTGTTGCATTTATTCATAAGAATTAAATACCTACTACTTGCCAGGCTTTGTGCCAGCTACCGGGGATGTGACAAGAGCAGATAGTCTCTGGTCTCATGAAACTGTCAGTCTAGCTGGGAAGACAGATTATAAGCAATTACAAAACACTGATAAGTAGTGTTAAGAGAACAAGGTTGAGACTGTGATGGCAGATACCTCTAGCCAAAGAGGCTTTAAAGGTGGCTTCCCAGAGGAAGTGTGTTTAAGCTGAGACCTGAAGGCTAAGAAAGAGATAACTGTGAATTTGTGGGAGAAGAGTTCAGACAAATGAAGCGTTTGCAGAGAAAGTGTAGTTTTTTGGAAACTGAACCAAGTTCATTCTAGCTGAAGCATTGGGAGGAGAGGTGGTCTTATTGAGAGATTGTAAATCTCACTGTTCGGTTTCTTTCCTAAGTCCTTAAGTAGTGAGACAGTAAGATTTGTGCTTTACAGACTTTTCTGGGGCATCATGTATGCAGTAGGTTGTAGGCATATAGGAATAATGCCAGAGTCAGGAGACTGCTGAATAATGTAGAATAATGTAGACTAAGATACTGGCAGGAGAGGTAAAGAGGTACAAAGAGAGAAATTTAGGGGGATGCACGAATAGGATTTGATAAATGATTTGGAGATGGTTCAAAGCTGACTCACAGGTTTGTGGCTCGATAATTGCTGTGGGGTGGGGGATAGGGTTGGTGGAGGGGAGTGAAAGTAGAGAATGAGGTCAATTCTGGATGTACTGAAGTTAGAATGTCTACAAGATACCCCAATGGATGTTTCCAGTAAGCAGTTGGACATATAATTTATGAGCTAAGAGGTTTAGGGTAAGATATGTATTTGAGAATGATAAACATACAGTTCATTGTTTTTTACAACCTTAAAAAGAAATCCACATCCATTTGATCAACCCAGAAATGGCCTTCCTTCCACCTCCAAAGTGAGAACAATGGTAGATGGTAAAGGAAGCCATGAGAATAACCATTTTTCATGAAAATGGTAGAGAAAAGACCATAAGATAGAAACTTGAAGAACAACGTTTAAGGAACAGGCAGAGGAACTTTCAAAAGATACTGAAAACTGAGTTGGTTCCTCCCCTTTACTGTTTTCTTAGCTTCTATTCTTAGTGGAAAAGGAATCTAAGTGGCTAAGGAAAAAAGATATGACCCTTCTAAATCTTTTGTAAGCTTTAGAACCTGCCTCTAAGAATGGTATCAATCTTCATTTCTATTTTTGTTGCAGCTAAGCTGTAGTTGTACAGAGAGGAACTGGTGAGTGTACTGCAGGGCAAGTTGATAGGTGAGGTAGGTCCTCATTCACTGTTCAACTAATTTTATACAAAGGGCTAGTGAAGTTTTTCTTTCTTTTTTTTTAATGAAAGTAGAAAAGTAAACAGATGCTAACTTTGCTCCTGACTCCTAAAGTGAGATCTAATTCCAGTTCAGGCTCCATGTTGCAAGTTTGGTTGATAAATGCAATATAGTAATTCCAGAAGCAAGTAATTCTGGTAATTAAGTATATACCAGGATACCCATGACAACTCTTACTCTAGAAAATACTTTGGATCAATTCTTAGCTTTGGTGTAAAGCCATAGTGTCACAACAATCTTGCCTGAATACAGGACATTAAGAAAAAAAAAAAAAAATCCTGGTTTAAATCTGAATAAAAACATAGAATACTGTAAAGCATAAGAATCAACATGAGTTCAAGTGTATTCGAGGGCTGAATCCTTATTCAGACTACTGGTATCTCCCATCTGAAAACTTTGTAGTTCAGAGAATAGTAATTTGTATGTCAAAGCAACAGTATATAACAAGATTTGCGTCTATGGCCATGCCACCCTGAACAAAGCAATACTATATAACAAAATTTGTGTCCACGGCCATGGCACCCTGAACACGCCCGATCTCGTCTGATCTCAGAAGCTAAGCAGGGTTGAGCCTAGTTAGTACTTGGATGAGAGAACACCTAGGAAGACCAGGCGCTGTAGGCTTAAAAAAAAAAAAAAAATTTGCTATGAAAAATACTGGCAGCCATGGGGCTACACTTTCATAGAACTACTGGTACACGGTAACTATGCCATTTTGTGTTTTATGATTAATTATAGTCTATAAAAGAAAATACTGTGGTATATACAGTTGACCCTTGAATATAAGTTTGAATTGTATGGGTCCACTTATATGCAATTTTTCTCAATAAACACTGTAAATATATTTTCTCTCCCTTATGATTTTAATAAGTTTTTTCTTGTTTCTTTTATTATAAGAATATAGTATATAATATGTATACAAAATATGTGTTAATTGACTATATCATTGGTAAGGCTTCTGGTCCACAGTAGGCTATTAGTAAAGTTTTGGGGGAGTCAAAAGTTGTATGCAAATTTTTGACTGCAGAAGGTGAGGGGGTCAGTGCCTATAAGTCTTGTGTTGTTCAAGGGTCAGCTGTACTGTTTTGTACTTAATTTTTACTCAAGTTGATTTTAGCATATTATTAAGTCAGCAATCTGACCCAGATGAAATTATGACTGTCATATTTGAAATATTATTTAAAGTACAGTATTGAAAAATATACTCAGTATACTGAATATATGATATGCAGCATTTATTTTCATTATAATTGGTGTTGTTACTGAACCAATCAAGTTATACTACAAATTAGCATACAGTGTTTGGGGAGGAACTTTTTATTCTATACTCCTGTTACAGAATAAAAAAGGAGGGGGAATAGTGTGTCACAAAGTTTTATAACAATTTTCACAGCTAAAAGAACTGGAAATTAAGAGGAAAAGAATGACAATAGGAGTAAACACCTACTTACAAATGTCCAGCAATACTGTTTCCATCTGAATAGAGAAAACAAAAGTCTATACTGAAAGGTAAGTAGTACATCCAAATGGATTGCTCCAGATGAGTCAGATGCTTGTGATTCTATTTTTTTCCCTTTAAATCAATAAAGGCAACTGACATTACCATCTTGTTCTTAAATAAAAAGATGACTAACAAAATATTAACTTAAATTTCGCTCTTTCAGATTCCTTGACTGATTTAAGCAATTAAACATTTAAATGATTTTTTATCAGTATTTAATAGCTAATAATCATTATTCAGTTATCCATCAATATTAATTATATCAATAACTTTCCAAATATAAAAATGTTCTCTGAGAAAATTACTATTTCAAAGGCCAGAAATAAAGCCCTGAACTCACACAATTTTTAAGGTTAGGACATGACATGTACCAAGTAGGGAGATTAAGATTTTATTCCTCAGTAGCCCTTAGACTTCAGTGCTGATATTAATGATTCCCCTAACTGAATATAGATATTTATATCCAGATTCTTGCATATCAGGATTCATGTAAATAATCTGTCAGTGACCTTTGAAATTACTGCCAAAAGATTAATTTTAAAAACCATCTGCTAATGTTTGCTTCCTAACTTTTAACACTTATTCTGATCATGATCACTTATTACAAAATCTGTTCACTTTATTCCTAGTAGAAACAATTACTCGATTATAACCGTCTATCACCCCAATAATCTACCTGTCTCTAGACTTGCAAAGTTACCAAAGTCCAGTTCAGAAAACCTAAGAAGGTAGAAGAGGTAGTAAGACATAGAGATCTTGGGGAGTCCCTCAGTTCTGTATACTGCTTAGTAGCACAGCAACAAATGAGCAATGACAGCAATTGTCCTAATCTAGGTCAATACAACAGCCAAAATACTTTGTAAATACTTCCTTTGGCTCCTTCTGGAGATCAACGCTGTTCTGATTAAATAGTGTGAGGAGTGCTTAATAGCAACAGAAGGTTCAACAATAGTTACTTTTCTAACATCTTTTATCCAAGAATCTTAAAATCACCTAATATTAATCAGAACTCAGCAACTGAGAGAGGTAGGTACTAAGGCAAACTGCAAAGGTCAAGAACAGAAATTAGGAGTGTGTGCTATTGCATTATCTTTGTGAGCTAAAGACTTTGCTGCCTAATATAGTTCCAAATATATAAAATGGAGTGTTATCTACTCTCCTTCAACAAACCCAGTTAGGCATAAGAACTCAGTGTTAACAGGATAGTATCTTTTCTTACTGTGTTTCATTTGTATTTGTATCTAGTTTTTACTGGTTTGATTTATTGAAGTTTAATTTTTAGAAGATACTGTTTACTCAACGATCTTACCTAGAGAAGATTATAGTGACACAGTATTTTAGATATATTATTTTTAATGTTATATTACTTTAAATATTAAATTAAGAGTCTATAGTATCACATACCAATTATTTGAGTTATCTTTCTATCTGAGGTGAAGGGTTTATGCTAGGCTATACATACCATCTTCCTTGCGACCAAGAGGTGAATTTGTGAGATGGATACCTAAGAGAAAGTGCAATTTGTAGCCATGAATAGTTGTGTATGTGTATAAAGTTAATGAACCTATAAAAGGATTGAGCTCCTGTCCTTAACCTCACTAGCGCCATGCTCTGAATTAACTAGTTCAAACTGTTAGATAAAGCAGTGATACTAAAGGAACAGGAACAAAGAAAGGTTGTATTTCAACATCTTAAGGTTTCACAGAGATTACGCAGGTTTCCGATTCAAATTCCCACCTTCTAAAGAACAAGTTCTTAAATAACTCTCAAATCACAGACGTGCAGTAATCTGAAATTATTCTAAAGATTTAAGAAAACAGCCAATTACTACAATTGATATTCACTATGAGGAATACATAGCTATATAAAATATAGCTACACAAAAAGAGAATTAAGTGAAACATTTTTAAAGTTTTTAAAGCAAGAAAGATGCTTGTTTAAGATGCACATCAGTAGTCGCTAATTAGATAAAATGCTAAAGACTTACATTCAAGTGCTTGAAGGGATTACTGCATAGAAATGTGATTGCTAAAAATCTTTGCTGAGATGCCTCTTAGGCTCATTAAAGATGAGATGATGTGTGAACCAGTAATGGTATTTAAATACCAATCACTTTCAAGATAGACTAAGATATACAGCTGTGAAGACATTCCACAAGTGGGTTCACTGACACTAGAAATGGTATTAAAAAAAAAAAGACCTCATACAGTCTGCTGGCATTTCATATCAACCATTGGAGGAGGTAGTAATATAAAGTGTTAGAATTTAAAATAGAAAGTCAGTACTAACTGTAAACATTTCTAAAGCATTGTATGTAATTCTTTAAAACATATGTAGTGAAAAAGAATTAGAATTCATATAAAATCAGAATTTAAAAAAGCAAAAAATAAGAATATTTAGTGAATTTACTCAAATGAAGGAAGATTAAATGATACAGAATTGAAAATATTAGAAATCTATATACAATAGAAAGTGAATATAAATAAGCCAAATCCATGAACATTTCCAGCTAAGCAGTCATACAAATACATAGTCACTTTTTTCTTTATATAGGAGTAACACATACATACATGACATGATTCTGGCAAAAAAAAAAAAAAAAAAAGTCAGAGATATTAAAAATATTCTCAAGTTTTAAAGATGATATGGAATAAGTTTTACAACAACATTCTACATGAATGGAAGCCCCTGATTTCATTCCATGATTTTATCATGCCAGAAGCATGGTTGGTTTTAATTTTTTTTTAAAACAGATATTGGTATCATATACATTGGCTTATTAATTAAGGCATTTTGTATACACAATATCTCAGGGTGGACAGAAATTTTTAGTATTGATTATCTGTTATGGTGTTTTAAACTTTCAAAGTCTTTTCAACATAAGAAAATAGCTGCACACATTTGAGTGTTTTCTTATAAAACACAGTCTTAAAAAAAGTAATGATGATTGGTCTTTGTGGTTCCTAATAATAAATCCTTATTTTTTCACATAGTATAAAATATATTCTTATGCGGGACTGCATTAAGATCCAGTAGTTCTTAAACAATGTTACCAAATAACCATATTAATCCCAAATGCAGCAAAGGTGAACAATTTTCATAGTGCACTTTCACCTCATTGAAGCTGAAGCTGCTTCTTTCGTATATTTTTCCACTTCAATGTGAAGTAGATTGTTAGAGTTTTGCTAGTGGTTTCATTCTGTTGCTTAAAAAAAAAGTTTTTGATTTCTTCCACAGTTCACAGTTCTCTGATGAGACATTTCGGAAATTATATGGTTCAGGGATGTTTTGAATACCAAATGCTCTTTAGTAGATGAAGTCTCTCAATGCAACTGTAATAAATAAGCATCTACATCCTTAGAGAATAAAACAAAAACATTTCAATTAGCTAGTACAGTAAATACACATACACAATCCATTTCCTTCTCCCTTTTTGTCACCTAATTTGCCTTAGTTTCCCTTTGTAACCTCTGGAGGGTAAAAGATGTGTCTTACTCAAATTTTACTCTGCATTTTTTTAGCACAGGGCCTGGCGCACAGCATATGCTCAATAAATGTTTGCTAAGTGCTGAGTAAATGATTTGGTTCCTGTGATCAAGCAACTCTGCTTTTATAGCTAGGCAAGATCATTAAATCACTCATGACAATTCCTTCAGTTTGATGATAGCCTGAATTTCTACCCTCAAGAAAACTGCAATTGAGGGTGTAATATTATAAAAGAGGTTTTAGCATAGCTCAAAGAACTTCACAGAACTTTTAATCACTCAGTATTGTCTTATCTTAATCCCATGTTCACAATAAAGCTTCTCTTTATAAAAAATTACACTCAAAAGCAAATTTCTAAGGAAACAATAATTTTTCAGTTCTATTGCCAGATTATAAGACCCTTCCAAAACAATGTGATAAATCATGTACACTCTAAAAGTATTCCATTTTCTATTAGCTTTTACACTTGTTTTTCTTCCATTGTCAAAAAATCCAACAGGAAAAACGTCTAGGAACTTGATTTCTATTTATAAGACTTTCATCATTAAGAATTCTATATAGTAAAATTATGCATAGTTGTAACACGCTTGGTTGATATATCATTTTGCTTTTTTCTTGAAAGTATCCAAGAAGAGTTTTACAAGTAAGTCCATAATATAAATCCACTTATTTAGAATATATTTTTAACCAAAGACTGCTTCTATATTTCTGGTTAATGCCCATTTATGATAGCAGTTTGCTCTGTAAACAGGTGGAAGTATTCCTTAACAATGACATTCTTCCTTGCAATTATATGTATTTTATATACCAATGTTTTCTGGAGTTTAAATATTAAAATCCAAACTAGCAATGTATCTTTTCCTTTAAGAGACAAGCAAATTAATAAAGACTAATGTCATATTCATACTATATTTTCAACAGTTTACCTTCCCCAAAAGCATAACATTAGCAAAAGCCAAGTAAAAAATAATACCTCCAAACCATTTAATTATATTCCTCATCTTTTGCTTCCTGAGTGTCACTATCTTTTCGGATGGCTTCTTTACCTGGACTTTTAACTTTTTTCAAATATTTTTATTTAATTGGAACTAGGTCATTAAATAACCTCTAGCACATTATTTCTATAGCTGTATCTGAAACGCATTTAACGGCTAATTCTTGTGTTCCCTGCTAACGTCACATTCATGTCCAGAAGACATGTGCAATTATAAAATTGACTTTAGACTTTATTGAAACAGTACTGAATTATTTTGTCTAAAGATCTAAAAGTGTTCATTTATAAATGCATAATACTAAAATATTTTTTCTAGATTTATTTAATTTTAAATATTGAGTTTAACCTTAAGTTTTTAAGTTTAGCTATATTATAGATTACCTTAGCTATATTACCAGTATATCCTGGAACCAAAGTAAGATGGTTTTCTTGTTCCCACAATCCACTTAATTGTTGTTTTAAAATCTGAATATTTCTAGGAGAAAAAAGAAAAATGAAAATACACATATAATATGATGTGGACTTTGGTAGTGAATGCATTTAATAAAAACAGTTTAAAATTTTTCAAGTATTTATCAGAGAAAATCATACCATTTGAAGTAAAGCAACCCTTTAAAATAGTACATGCCAATCATGGAAATTAAAGGTTACTTAGTTGTTAATGCCAGTAAGAAAACAACTAGGTATTTGAAGCATTTAGATAACCTGTTCTTGGATGTGAAGGGGGAAATTCTGAGAGACCAAAAAGAAAACTATGAACTTTAAGAACACTGTTGGGAGTTACTTTTGATAACTCATGATAATCTGGCTAATTTCGTAGAATACTCACACATTTTCACATCAAAACTCTACTCAAATTATGACTGTAATACAGGTTTTAGAACTGTAATCATCCACATTGGATTTACAGGTTAATGTCTAGGTAGTTAAAGGACTCTGCAGGATGCCTCCATTCCTGGGCCTTATTACTAATATTCACCTCTTTTTCTCTCCCTTAGTCATTATAATGGACAAGAGGGTTAAACCACTGCTATGCTTTTTCCTTCTAAAATGAAAAGTACGGTTCTGCTAGAAGAAGAGATACAGTGGGTTACTGGGCTCTGGAATTCAACATCCATGTGTAATTTTCACATGAATAGTATCCCAATTTAATTTTTCTCTGAAAATGAAGAGAAAAAATATTATATAGTGACAATTATGGATTAAAAATATCACCTAATTTAATCAGGTAGCTTTTCTAGAAAAAAATTCTAGGAGCATATGGTTATCTTTAAAGGTATACTCACCCATCATTTATAATTTCTGTTTTAGATGAGAGTTCTGACCACCACCTTTTTATGACTGCTTGAAGCCAGTTTAAACCAACTATTATATATCTGAAATGACATTTTGTTACAAAATTAAAGTGTTTTCATCTAAGAAGCCTTTACAAAAAAATAATACTACCCTCTACTTAAAAAACACATACATACACTGATCTTTCCTCTTTTAAAATTTTTATTTCACTACTTTCATAAAACTGTATTTTATGTAACTTGTTTATAGATGCTTTTGTAATTGTTCTTTAGTCACTTCTTAGTCAAATTCTTTTCCTAACTGTACTATAAGCAA
>NW_011888800.1:282987-287126 GCF_000151845.1 Pteropus vampyrus | reverse complement strand
AGCATATGGTTATCTTTAAAGGTATACTCACCCATCATTTATAATTTCTGTTTTAGATGAGAGTTCTGACCACCACCTTTTTATGACTGCTTGAAGCCAGTTTAAACCAACTATTATATATCTGAAATGACATTTTGTTACAAAATTAAAGTGTTTTCATCTAAGAAGCCTTTACAAAAAAATAATACTACCCTCTACTTAAAAAACACATACATACACTGATCTTTCCTCTTTTAAAATTTTTATTTCACTACTTTCATAAAACTGTATTTTATGTAACTTGTTTATAGATGCTTTTGTAATTGTTCTTTAGTCACTTCTTAGTCAAATTCTTTTCCTAACTGTACTATAAGCAACTTGAAAACAAAAACCGGGTATGTCTCATGGAGCTCAATCTACTGCTATGCACTCACAAAGCACAAAATCAAGAACACTGGAAGACAAAAATGGAGATTCAGATTAGCACTTACTCTTCAAATTTGCTTTTAAGCAGTGATTTTACTAGAGGCAACAAGTCTACACAGCAGCCGAGTGAGATGTATTGTTTTTCTTCTTGTAAACTGAAATTAAGAAATAGTAAGTTATAAAAATATGAACAGGCCATAATTTGTCCTTCTTTAAACTAATTTATTTTCTGAAAAATATTTTTTACCTATTGGTGAGCACAGGAAGGCAATCCACCACCACTCCAAGATCTTCTATCCTGTGAGTACGAAAAGAATAGTACTGCTATGATAACCATCAACTGCTTTTGAAAAATTCATTCATTCAGCAAATAATCCAACTGTCTATTGGTTACTTTTCGACTAGCGATGAATGTAATTTAAACCTTATTTCTCTACTGACGCTAAACATAGGAAGTTTAAAATTTTAGCCAGTAATAACATAAAAAAGAAGAGGCAATTCTAGATAGCACATTGGAAATTACTTATATTGAACAAAAAGCATAAAAGGGCACACTTACCTCACCAAATAAGCTACAAGTTCACTTATACTTCTCTTTTTCCAGAAAGTTAAAGCTACATTCAATCTCAAATTCCTGCTGAATAAAACTTGTGCCATTGTTTCATGGTCCTGAGAAACCTGCAAGGCAGTAATCTAATTCTTAAAAAGAACATTGGAAAATTATATAAAACCATTTTTTCAAGTAAATTATTCTAGTAGACACGTATTTTAAAACTATACAAAGGTGACTCCTTTTACTCACCCATACAAAAAATACTGCACTTGAACATAGTAAACAAATGATTTGAATAAATTTAGAACCTATTTCTTTTTTTATCAAAACTTTTTCTTATGTGCTACCATATTTCTTTTAAATCTCAATAATTTGTAAAATAAATTATTTTTAGCTTATCTATAAACCCAGGATTCAATTTATAACATAAAGGAAAAGGTAAACATATAGGCTAGTTATTGTCTATGAATAGCATGAGAAAGGAATTACAACGATTCAGTTCTGTGACAACTATTTAAATTCATTCATTCATTCTTGTCTATATAATAGACAAGAATTCCTGTTGTAAGAAGTTTAAATGTAGAACTACACAAAACTAAAAGTAAATACTCTCTACCTGCCCACAAAACAGCTAATGTTACTGCCTAGAAATAATCACCATTAACAGACTGATATGTATCTTTTCAAACCATTTTCTAGATAAAGACAAATTAGATACACATGAAATTTAAATATTATATCTATATTTTTGAAAACCTTGCCTTTTCACTTATTATAAAGATTTTTCAATGTCAAAACACAGATCAATCTAATTTTTAAAAAACAATTAACTATATTATGCTCCAGTCTTTATATATCATAATTTCTTTAGATTAATTCTAGTTTTTCCCTATTAAAACTATGCAATGAACATCCTTATGTATGTAAATATATACACTTGCACAAATGCTTCTGTAAGGTTAATTTTAGAACTAGAACAGCTATATCAAAGATTATGTGATTTGAACTTTGACAACATAGTATATTATCACTTTTAGATTTGGGTTTTTTAGAGCAAGCACTAGTCAATCAGGAAAAAGGTTCTGAAACAACAAAAGAGCATTCAATAAATGTATTAGTTAAGTGTGAGGCTAAGGCTTGTAAATCAGAAAGCAAAGTAAAAAGATGGCCTTGAAAAAAATGTCTTACACTGTGTCTTACACTAAATCAAATGCACGACTGAAATTTTTTTTAAAAATGCATTTGCAGTCAAAATATTTATTCCCTCAGTTCAACTGAAGAACCAACCTAGGTTCCAATCAAAGCCAGATTTCTGGGTTAGATAGTCACATATTCTTTTCCTTTAAGGTATGCAGTTTTTATAATTATCTGATTAGTATTAGCCTCATCACTTCTATAACTACACAAAAGTAGGGGCAGTGTCTGTTTTTCACCCACCAATCTATTTCCATAGAGCCTTTAGAATGCATTACACAGTACGGAACCCTCAATAAATATTTGTGAAAGAATTGGTATGATAGTGATTCTCTTTAACACTGAAGTTTAGTTACCATCCTATTCTCCAGGGTCCATGATAATTCATTATTAAACCAAATTCTCCTTGCTTCCTCTTTTCTCACAGATACTGTACACACTTCCTTCACTCTCCTGGCAATACTAATTTTCTATTACTCCAGGATCTAATTTTTACAAGAACGTCTTCACTAGCAAGAAGATTCTTTTTTGTATAATTTCATTATGGTTTTAGTTAATAAACTTTATTTTCTACCTTCCTTTCATCTTATTTACTTGTAATTATTATCCTAAACATGATGCTCATCTTCATTCACCTATACATGCTTATGACCATTTTAATTAAAATTTTTTTCCTGCTTTTATGCCATAGAAAATGCTATTTAAGCTGTCATGTCAGAGAGAAATAATACTAAGTTTACCAAATCATAGTTAAAGAAATTAAGGTACATTCAAACAATGTAATGTTATGTATCTATTAAAAATTTGTAAAGTGTTATTTAATCACATGGAAACACATCTAAATTTATTAAACATCAAGTTATCAAATAATATGTAACGTATACAGAAAAGATACAAAAAAAATTTAATGCTGTTATTTCCAAATGTTGAGATTACAGATAATTTTTTCTTTTGGGTTTATTTTCTGAAACGTATACAATAAACATGTAATAATTGTTATTATAAACTCATGTGTGTTTCTAAATTTTGACAAACCATTCCTTCAAATGACCATTTTTATAAAAAATAGCTTTTTTGAGGTATAATTTATATACCATAAAACTCACCCATTAAAAGTATATAATTCAATTATTTTTAATCGATTTATAGAGTTGTGAAACCATCATAACAATCTAGTTTTAGAATGTTTTTATCACCTTCCCTCAAATTCCCTTGAGCCTATTCAAACAACTAATTTTGCCTGAGCCTGAGGAGCAGCACATAGCAGGTTTGCCGAAACAAAGCTTCTACTAGGCAATTTTGAGAGCCAGACAAAATGTGCCTGCATAACTGGCTTTGGTGGACCACATTTTAGGCAGGACTTCTTTTCCCTTCCTTTAATCTCTACTGGCCTGCCCGCCATTCAGCAGCTTGTCAATCATTTCAATCCATCTCAGATATTACTAACTTAGAGAAATGGAATAAGCTATTGATTCAAATTTGGTTAATTTGGAAAGCCTCAAGGAGTTACAATCACTCAAATCTCACTAGGTGACAAATTACTCTGCTAGCAGTATATGGCAAAGAAAAAAAAAACCCAACCGAATAAACAAGAGTAGAGTTAAGTTTATAAAATTACTTACCTCAGAAAAAAACCCACTATATTTTGATGATGGGCTTTCTGTCTGTGAAGAACCAGAATCTCTGGAGTTAAGCAAATATGTTCTACTATCATGGTATAATTTTTCAGGCAGGTGGCCAGCACAAGCCAGTTCATTTTCTTTATTTGCCATGTCACAGCCCCCACTTCTAGGGGACTGTTTTTTTTTGTAACAAGGATTTGAAAAAGGATGATGAACTTTCTTTCTGTGATAGATCACCTTACGTAGTTTATCCGGGCTTTTCACAGCTTGTCCAACTGTTCTATAAAAAGAATTGATTTTCTTAAATGAAAAAGAACAACATAAAGATCTTTAAAAGTCTTTAAATAAAACAATTTAATAGGCCA
>NW_011888800.1:279245-282937 GCF_000151845.1 Pteropus vampyrus | reverse complement strand
ATCCATCTCAGATATTACTAACTTAGAGAAATGGAATAAGCTATTGATTCAAATTTGGTTAATTTGGAAAGCCTCAAGGAGTTACAATCACTCAAATCTCACTAGGTGACAAATTATTCTGCTAGCAGTATATGGCAAAGAAAAAAAAAACCCAACCGAATAAACAAGAGTAGAGTTAAGTTTATAAAATTACTTACCTCAGAAAAAAACCCACTATATTTTGATGATGGGCTTTCTGTCTGTGAAGAACCAGAATCTCTGGAGTTAAGCAAATATGTTCTACTATCATGGTATAATTTTTCAGGCAGGTGGCCAGCACAAGCCAGTTCATTTTCTTTATTTGCCATGTCACAGCCCCCACTTCTAGGGGACTGTTTTTTTTTGTAACAAGGATTTGAAAAAGGATGATGAACTTTCTTTCTGTGATAGATCACCTTACGTAGTTTATCCGGGCTTTTCACAGCTTGTCCAACTGTTCTATAAAAAGAATTGATTTTCTTAAATGAAAAAGAACAACATAAAGATCTTTAAAAGTCTTTAAATAAAACAATTTAATAGGCCACATTTTGTGATCACAATCCATTAAAATTAGAATTAAAAAAATCTCATCAAAGAGGGAAATTACAAGCCATCTGAAAAGCAATGAAAAGGATGATACTTTATACCAAATGGAAAGAGGCATAACTAGATGCTTTTAAAATGAATATTATTGGCCATTCTGGGAGTAAAAAATTATAATAATTTCTAGCCACCTAAACTTTTTCTAACAAAACGACAAATAATTATACATGTTTGAATATTTTAAAGTTTAAGTTGAAGTACATTTAATTTTGTTTGAATAAAATAAACCACAATAGAATACATCTCATGGTTTACTATAGTGGTTCTCAAATGCTTTGGCCTTAGGATGCTTTGTACTCTTAAAAATTTTTGAGATCTCAAAATAATTTTTTAATGTGGGCAATATCTATTGATATTTATTGTATGAGAAACTAAAACAGAGTCAACTTATTTATTTAAAAAATAGGCTCATTACATATTAACAGAATATTTTACAAAAAAATCCCCTATATTTTCAAAAATATATATATACACACAGTAAGAAGAATGGCACTGCTTCATATCTGCAAAATCTCAAACTGGTTTAACAGAAGATAGCTGGATTCTCCATTGACTCTATTGTGATATCAAATATCATGCAGCCTCTGGAAAATTCTACTGTATACTTGTCAGAGAATGAAAACGAAGAAGGTGAAAAATGTCTTAGTATTGATATGAATACAGTTTTGACCTTAGAAACTCCATAAAAGGGACTCCCAGGGTCCCAGATCACACTTTGAGAACCCGCGGTTTAGAATAAAATTCAGCAGATCTGAGAATAAATGCCATTTTTGCCACTTTCTGGGTATGTAATCCTGAACAAATCACTTCTCTGATCTTTAGTTTTTCTCATCAACTGTTAGGGGACAATGATAGCTATCTAGTAGGACTATTGCAAGGATCAGGGATAATATCGATGTGTTTAGGCCAGTAACTGGCCCAAAGGAGCTGTCTGACAATAAATTAACTATTATTATAATAAAAGAGAATATTTATTTTTTAATTCTTACCCAGCTTTCAATATTTGCAGTTTCCCAAAACTTCAAAGATGCTCTTACCTATTTATGTAAGCAGCCAACTGTTTTGGAGATTTCTTAACCTGAAAAATAGATAGTTGTTGCATATTTAAATTCTTTAATAAAGCTATGTAAACTTTGTGATTGATATCAACAAATCTGAAATTCAACAGTTAAGTTTTCAGATTAAAGCTTTTTCTGTTCTAATATTTTATTTCAACCATTAGTTACAAGAACATTGTATACAGATGTTTCTGATAGATCCATCTGCCTATTTTCCATGCCACTAGTTGCAGATACTCACAGGGTACTTGCTTAATAAGTTGAATTTTAATAGGCTTAAAAGAAATCATATCAATGTTAATATGCCTTGCAATGGTGAACAAAAAGCGCCTCTGAGATTCCTCTTTGATATTAAACTAAAATATTAAAATTATATCATACCAAAACAATATACTGGCCAAAAAGTTTTTAGAGCTTTTGGAATATAAAGTTTTCAATATTTAATTCTACTTAATTCCAGCAAGTTAAACAGAATTAGTATCACCTGTCATTTAAACTATTTAACCAGAACTACGCATAGACCTAACAGTTTAAACTGTGATGGCTGAAAGACTGTATCTCTCCAAAATTCATATGTTGAAATCCTAACCCCCAAAATAATGGTATTAGGAAGAAGGGCTTTTGGGAGGTGACTGGGTCATAAAAGTAGCGCCTTCACGAATGGGATTAGAGCTCTCATAAAAAGAGACTCCAGAGAGCTCTCACTCCTTCCACCATGTGAAGAAAAAGCAAGAAGACAGCCATCTACAAACTAAGAAATGAGTCCTCACCAGATACCAAATCTGCTAGGGCCTTGATCCCAGCCTCCAGAACTGTGAGAAATAAATTTCTGTTGTTTATAAGCCACCCAGTCTATGGCATTCTGTTATGGTATTCTTAGCCTGCATGCACTAAAACTGTCTTACTTGCTACCTAGAAACCATGAACTTACCTCCTTCATGTTCTTATTAGTGAAATTAGAGATCCTTTTTCTAGGAAGATCAATGGGATGATCCTCAATATTATTACAAAAGTTTCGTTTTTTAACATTGTGGGTTTCAGATGCCATAATCTCTTGAATACCTACACAACAAAATACAAATAAATGGAAAATACAAAAAGCACAAGAGCCTGATCGTTTCTTTAATATACATAAAAATACAACAGCTCCACACTACGTAAAAGAGGCTTGTAAGTAAAACAGAGGACACAGTTCTAATTTGTACATTTTTAAAAACCTTAAACACAGAGGAAGCACATGGCAGGGCATTCCAGGAAATTAAGGCTCTTTCTGTTCTCATTCTTTTTAGTTGCAATCGGTAACAATAATATGACATGTATTTTTTGCCAACGCAACATGCCAATCTCCTCATTTTCCATATCACTAGCCATATGTTAAATTTAAATTTGCAGGTTATGAAATCAGGTCTATGTGTATAGTAGCAGTATCTATGTATATAGTTGTAGTACATGGCATCTAAATGTAGAGAAGCCTAAAATTTTGGAACCAAATCACATATACAACTACAAGGAGCCAGAGGAACCAAAATAAAACTATATGTCTGACTTGTTTTTATGCCTAATCCCTACATTTTTGTTTCATTCTTGCAGCTAGCTCTCCAAAAGTTTCCTCTACCTCTGAAAAAAATAATCCACACTCTCCTATTCCTCCAATTATATCTTACCCATGGACAGCCCTTCCACCTAGAGGTTAAGAAACCTTTAGGATGAGATTTTTTTTTTTAAAGTAAATAAATAATTGCAGTAATACAATAAGCACTGATAGAGGGGCACCCACGTGAGTCAGCAAAGCTTCACTGAAGAGTCTTAAAGGACCAATAGCATGTGCAGAACTGAAAGGCATGAGGCAACAGTTTCTTTGGCAGTATCTAAGTAGATGCATGTGACGAGCTTAGGCTGGGGGTGAGTTGCAGCAGAGTGAGAAATGAGGCTGGAGAGACAGGCAGAAGCTAGATCGTAACGGTTCTGGTCTATAAGGCAAGCCTCTATTTATTTAATTAATTAAAAACATTT
>NW_011888800.1:274160-277735 GCF_000151845.1 Pteropus vampyrus | reverse complement strand
TATCTCATTTACTCATCAGTACAATCGCTGATGCAGAAATTATAATCTCCATTTTTAAAAATATAGATTTTGAGAAGTAACTTGTTCTAATGTACCAAAGACATTTTATATTTACACCAAAATTTGCCTTATTAATGGAGGATGGATTATAAAATTTCTCATCTCAAAGCTGTACTCTGCACTCAAGGAATGCTTTCCCCTCATATATTCTTATGCCTTGCGTCCTTATAATATTTTTAAGTTGTCGCTCAAATAACCCCTCCTCAGAGTGGTGTTCCCTGACTCGCCCTCTAAAAAATAGCACCTACCTTCACTTCTCTATCTCCGTAGCCTACTCTACCCTATTTTTCTTGATAATACTTACCACTACTAGACATATATATTTGTCTATCATGTCTTCTCCACTAGAATGTAAGCTCCACGAGGGGTGAGACCTTGTCTGTTTATTCACTGTTACAGTCCCAGGGCCTACAACACTGCCTGACATATAGAAAGAACATAAACTATATGTACATGTTGAATGATTTAGTAAAAACTCCATTCTATACTATGTAAAACTAATGAGCTGAAACAGCTTTCACCTTGTCTTTAGTTTGACCTTTTCTAGTACGGACTACCAGAATCCTTTATCCATAGATTAACCCTGCTTAATACACACATACACACACATAAACACACACACACATGCACACGTATGTATACGTATTTTTCAAGCCTATAAAATGTGAATATTTTTCCTTTAGCAGATCACATTTATTGATAGTCTGTCTCCTATTTATATGGGAAAAATATTTATTTCTTCATAGGCTAAAGTTTTTTAAAAAACAATGTCACATTTTTTAAAAAGTTAAGGACTTTACATTACTAGAAAAATGCAAGTCAAAACCACATGAGATATTATTTCACAACCACTAGCATGGCTGTAATAAAAACAACAGATAATAACAAGTGTTGAGAAAAATGTGGGGAAACTGGAACCCTCACACATTACTGTGGGAATGTAAAATGGTTCAGTAACTCTGGAAAATAGTTTGGCGGTTTCTTAAAATGTTACATATAGATTTACCGTATCACCCAGCTATTCTACTCCTACATATTTATTCATGTGAAACGAAAGTTTATGTCCACAGAAAGACTTGTATGCAAATGTTCATAACATTATTCAGAATAGCCAAAAATGTGATAAAACCAAATGTCTATCAACTAGTGAATGGATAAAAAATATGTTGTATATTTATTTGGAATATTCCTCAGCAACAAAAAAAATGAAGTACTGATTCATGCTATAATATGTATGAACATCATCCTAAGTGAAAAAAGCTGAACACAAAAGACCACATATTATATGATTCCCTTCATATGAAATGTCCATAAAGTAAAACCTAAAGACACAGAAAGTAAAGTAATGGTTGCCTAGGGCTGGGGTAGGAGTGGGAATAACTGCAAGGTTTCTTTGAGGGATGATGGAAATGCTCTAAAATTTGATTGGGTTAATGACTGCACAACTTTGTATATAATTATAAACAGTAAACTGTACATTTAAATGAGGTGAATTTTATGGTATGTAAATTATAATTCAATAAAGCTTTAAAAAGTGAAGGAAATTATCAAAATTGTAATGGTAAAGTCTCATTACAAAGGATTTTTACACTACGAATTCCATTTTGCTTTATGCCTTATGCATTTGATGGTACCTTTCTTGGGCAAGATATAAGATTATCCTTTTTCCCCAAGAGCATTTGACGGTGCTACTCAAATAGTTAAAGCAATTGTTTAGGCTCCTAGGAATTTCTGAAGTGCCATTTGGTAATAAACAAAAAGGGAATAATCTGAAGTGGGATCAAGAGTGGTTGAAGACAGTGATTATAGAAAATAGAATTATCTTTTAATGAAAAAAGAATAAAAGGAAACAAGGCCTTGAGAGATAAAGCAAAGGCTAAGAGATAGAGAAGAGACCAAAATACTAACTTAACTTATTCTGAACATTGGCTATAGTGTGTATTTTCTTAAAGACAACACGGTAATTGCTATGGATATTTTCCTGAGAAGGCAGAAAAACAGTGGCATGTAGAAGGAGCTGGAGGGATGAATTCCCTTTATATAGTACCTATCTCCTATCAGAAAGATGAAAAGAAATTTACTCATATAATTTACTACAATGGCTGCCAAATCAAAGAGAGTAAATAGCTCTAAGTGTTCAGATACTCCCTACCTACTCCCAGTGAGAACATTCATCACACAGGAATGAAACATGTCTGGACTTTTGTCTCTTAATAACTGAAGTTACAGCTCAAGAGCAAATTAACCTAAGCCTTTTTACATTCATCTATCATAAGATACCAGTTATTTATATTTTAGCTACCTGCAATTTCACTAGGCAATTTCATTCCTCTTCTTCAAAAACAAAGCACGGTTATGTACAAAGAATTATAATAATTAATATTCCTGGCATCAGTGATTCTCCAATCACCACCACTAGTCACTCTCACTCGTACAAAGAGTATGTACGATATTTGCCAGGTCTTGAGGCTGAAAGTTTATAATCACTATTTTATAATAATAAAATACATAAAAAGGTTTTAGAATTTAAAGCTTTGGCCTAATTTTTTCTTTTTTTTTTCTTTCTTTTTTTTTTTTTTTTAACTCAGAGAGGTCAAGAAACTTGCCCAAAGACACTTAGCTAGTTAGTGGCAGAATGTAGGGCATAGAATCCATGTCATTCCACTACATCTTTGTTTTCATTAATTGAATCCAATTCATTCTCAAGTACAGTTAGTCATCACTTTCAATCCTTAATAACCAAAAAAAGCCTAATTAAGATGAGAGTACTATTTTTCCAAGGAGATGACAAAAGAGGGACAATGAACATAAACTATAAGGGAACCCTTACCCAGTAAAGGTAACCTTTTCTTTTCTCTTCTAAGGGCCCCAACAAGGGATTTATAGGGACCATAGGTTTCTCTATGAGGCAGCTGCCACACACAAAAAAAATGAAAGAGAAGGATGAACACAAACTATTTTCTTCAAGAATTTCAGTGAAGGGGAGAGGAAGATGAGGAGAAGGCGAAGGTGAAGATGAGGTTTTTCCGAGACAATTTGTAGGTCCTAAGGATACTGATTCCTTCCTCCTAAATTCAGCTACCAGACTCTCAATACCTGCTTTGGTATCTGTAGCACTTATGCTTAATAATGTATTTTGGATCAGGTTAAAAAATATGGAGGTAAAAAGGGAATTGAGAATGACAAGGTTGATTCAAGTGGGATCAGTGTTTACAATAGAATATTAGAAACACTTTTTACAAAGAATATTTTGTGAAGTGGTTAAAAAGCAGAACAGAAAACTGAATATAGTATAATCGTGTGTGTGTGTGTGTGTGTGTGTGTGTGTGTATAAAATCAATCCATTCGAAAGGACTCTATCAAAACATTAATAGAAGTGATTTATTACGATGGAATTACATGTGATTTTTCCCTTCATTTATACATTTCTCTATTTTATACAATGAACATGAGTTATTTTCATAATCTAAGGAAATAAATATTTTAACCTAATAAGGTTACCATCTTTTAAAAAG
>NW_011888800.1:267669-269800 GCF_000151845.1 Pteropus vampyrus | reverse complement strand
CAATGACCATCACCACAAAATCCTAGTATTTTAAGGTTAATTTTTTGAATCATTAAAGGGAAGAAAGTGCATGTATTCAATTCAGCATTTACTGAGCACCTACTATGTGTCAAGAGATGAATAAGAAATACATGTTTTAAACAAAACAAACAAAAAACCTCATCGATACAGACAACAGACTGATACAGACAACCAAAGGGGATGGGGATTGGGAGGAGATGAAAAAGGTCAAGAGGGTCAAATATATGGCAACGAAAAGAGACTAGGCTTTGGGAGGTTAGCACACAATAGAGTATACAGATGTCATATTATAAAACTGTACACTTGATATTCATATATTATTATTAACCAATGTTGCTCCAATGAATTAAAAAAAAACCAAATAAATAAAAAAAAGAATTACACATCTTATTTCTTGAGAAGCTCATAGCCTAGTGGGGAAGAATGACAAGAAAGCCAATAAATATAAAACAACTAAGTGCTATAAAAGAGAAATAGTACAGGCTGCTAAAAAAGTATCAGCAATACATTTAATCTGAGAGATAGTGAAGCATCCAGGAATATATTTGAGGTCACACTAGATCTAAGTCCTGAAGACAAATGAATTGAAGGAAAGCTCACTATTTAAGCAATCACAGTAAAGCTCATATGTACTCAAAAATTAGAGTCTAGAGCTTTTCTTATTTCCATATTTTTAGTTCTCCAGAAACGATGGTTCCACTTGAGCATTAATAGAAAGCATAAGCAGATACAGAAGCTGTTGGAGAACTTCGTAAAAGACAGATCAGTGTGACAACATCCAAACCATTAATCAACTTACACATCACAAAAAAGGAGACAACCAGACATTATATACCACCTGAAGTGATACACAACAGGAAATACTACACAGCATTATTATTAAATATTCTTGCCAAAAAAAAAATCTAACCTGAACATAATCAAGGCTCAATTACTTGTTACCAACTACTAGTTTAAAGGAAATATAGAACACCGAAAGGAACCCAATAAGCGCTACCACGGAAATGTAATTAGAAAACTCCAGAAAAAAAGAGAAATTCTTTGGGACACAAAACTCAGTTTTCTCAACAAATACTTTGCAAGAAAATAAGAGAAGGAATCCATACATTAAAAGAGACTGTATCAACTGAATACAATATATGAACGTTGCTTAGATACTAGTTTCTTTTCAAAACTGTTAAGAAGTGTAAAGAATCAGGAAAATTTTAATATTGGCTGGATATGTGATTAAGGAGTTATGTTTGTAACTAAAGTAAAACTAACACATAATAAACTGTGCATACTTAAAGTGTACTTATGAATACACTCATACATATACACCCATTAAACCATTATCATAATCAAGATAGTGAACCCTCCATCTCTCCAAAAATTTCCTGTGCCCCTCTGTAATCCCTCCCCAACCATCTGATCTCCCTTTTGTCACTATAGATTAGTTTCCACTTTCTAGAATTTTATATAAACGGGATCATGTATTTACACTCTCTTTTTTGGGTGGAGGAGGTAATAGTTTCTTTCCCGAGACATAATTATTCTGAGAATCATCTGAGCTGTTATATGTATCAATAGTCTACTTTTTATTGCAGAACAGTATCCTATTGTGTGGATATACCACAATGTGCTTATCCATTCACCTGCTGATGGACATTTGGGTTGTTTCCAGTCTGGGCTATGACCAATAAAGCTGTTATTATAGTCATGAATAAATCTTAGTGTGAACAGATTTCATTTCTCCTGGGTAAATAAATATCTAGGAGTGGAACAGCTGGGATGTATGGTTGGTCTATATTTAAATTTTTAAGAAAAAAAGTTAAATAAAAAAGTTAAATTAAAAAAGTCTAACCACAATATTGTACACCTGAAACCAATATAAAACAATATTGAATGTCGACTCTAATTGAAAAAAACATTTTAAATGACAAACTTTTAAAAGTTGTATAATTTTGCATTCCCATCAGTAGTATATGAGAGTAAAGAATTGTTAGTCATTATGAATTATTTCTAGTTGAACAGTGTTGTGGTAATGCCTTTTTAAAGAAGAATCTTTTAGAGATATATCCATCATATAATGAAAAGAGATGATATAGGATTTGCAAAGAGTAGGAAAAAA
>NW_011888800.1:264705-267619 GCF_000151845.1 Pteropus vampyrus | reverse complement strand
ATTGCACTGGTATTAATCAAATAACAATAATATCATTAAAAGTAATAGCTAGGCTTTATCAAAAGCCTATCATGTGCTAGCCACAGGCACTATAAATATATTATGCTCTTTTTATAGGTGAAGAAACTGAGGCACAAACAGATTACATAATTTTCCTAAGGTCAAACAGCAAGAAAGTTATAAAGATTCATACTGGAATCTAGGCATTCTGTCCTCATTGCTTTCACTCTTAACCAATACACTATACAATTAATATGAGAAATTAAGGATAAATGTGTGGAGATAGACGATGCAGGTTTTATCATTTTCTAGCTTGTGATTTTTGACAGGTCATTTATTCTATTCTGAATCTGTTTCCTCAAATGAAGAATGAAAATATGGTTGTGAAGACCAAATGAGATTACATCTAAGTTATAATTATCACTCATAATATTTATATAAAATATAGATACATACAATTCTCATATTTTGGAAGGCAAATTTGACAACTTCGTGGAGCAAATAAATTATGACTATCTTGTTACTCAGTTTACAGCAACTATATAATTTATCATCCAAACTATGACACATTTGAGAGTGAAAAGAGATATTGAAAATTATTCTGGGTCAAGAGGCATAAATCATGTTTGTTCCAAGCAAATTCAGATGTCTGATCACCTCAATTCATTTGAAATGCTTACTTTCCTAGAATGATTTTTAAATATTTTTTTGTATAAAAATTATCAACTACTCAGCAGTAAAAAGTATTACTGATACACACAGTAGTTACTGATACACACACACATATGAGAATAAGTCTCAAATGTCTTATGTTATAAGAGAGAAACCAAGGCTAAATATTATACAACTTCATTTTTATGACATTATAGAAAAGGCCAAAGTATAGGGAAAGAAAAATATCAATGGTTGCTAGAATCTGGGGGAAGGAAGAAGTTGACTACAAAGGGATAAGAGGCAACTTTTGTGGTGAGGAACATGCCTTATACCTTGACTGTCATAGTGATCACACAACTGTGAGCTTGTCAAAACTCATGTAAAAGATATATCAATAATCTGACTTTAAAAAACTGGGGTGCAGAGCACATGTCATTCACAGCTTTTCACTAGACTCCTTGGACCCTTAGCACTCACTTGACAGAAGTGACAGGGCTCCACTGGGGCCATATCCATGCTTTTCTCTCCAGGAAACTGGTCTACCCTTCCATCCTGGAGGTTCCAGAAAGCACCTGGAATATTTTTTTTGACTGGTGATTATTAAGGCCAGACCTCTGGCTTTCCCTTTAGTCTACTCAATACTGTGGGCTGAGTCTGGCTCTGAAGATGGTAGATATACTCAGTGCTCTCTGTGTGCAATGAGGTTGAATGAGTGCTCTCACTTGGAGGCCAGTGGGAGTTAAAAGCTTACTCTGCAAAGGCCTTCAGGCTCTTCCTACCTCTCGCAGCTTGCTGGACAGCTTTCAGCTCACAATGCAGTAGGTATCAACCTTAAAGGCTGGTATAGCTAAAAGATTAGGTCAAAGAGACATATGTTCAAATTCCCACCTTTCCCACATAACTATGGGACCTTAAAGCAGCTGAGCCTCATTTTCCTCTATAAAAGTAAAAATGTTTGTATTTTTACCCTTCCTTACTCCAAAAGAATATGAAAACCTGCAGACAATAAATTAGGGATTATGTTTAAAAAAAAAAAAAACATACAGGAGGAAACTAGGATAAAGAGATGGCGGGGGAGGGGGGTGGCGGGGGAGTGATAAATCAATTACCAAACTATTAAAACTTAAGGAGAAAACATTTTAAGTCATCAAAGTGACTTCAAAGTAGCAGATAAATTCTGGGGAGAGAGAAAGCAGAGCACTGACACTGAAACTTCACAGAGAGATCAAGAGTCAGTTTATGAGAAGATGGCAAAAGCTTAAACTAACCACATTAAAGCTTTCGCTAAAGGAAAACAGGGAAAAGGATAGGGACTCCCAAGCTCACTGTAAGTATCCTTAAACACAGAAAGCATATGTTATAGCATTAGGTCTCATTTTCTGAGCTTCTGTTATTAATACTTCCTGCTTGTCCTGCCTGATAACTTGATTTTTATGGAAACAAATTGTTTCTTCTCCCTGAAAAGTCTCTTTCCCTCCTTTCCATTTCATCACAGCCTCTCTGCTACAATGAGTTCAAATCTTCCTCTCTGAAGCATTTCTTGATTCCAATTTTCATTGATCTCTCCCTTCACCACCTTTTTATGGCACTTAGTTAATATCGCATAGTTTAATACTTTAACAAAAAACAAATAACTGAGGGCCTAAGTATAAGACATTTAGCACTAACTTAAATAGGTGTATCTCCTCTTACCAACTAGACTGCAAAACTTCTCATGGGCAGGGACTGATTCCATACCTTTATACATAGAACCTAAAAGGCAATTCAACAACTCTTAGATAAAGCATATGTTAAAAAATCACATATATATGGTATACCCTAAAGTGAGCCAATGACCATCACCACAAAATCCTAGTATTTTAAGGTTAATTTTTTGAATCATTAAAGGGAAGAAAGTGCATGTATTCAATTCAGCATTTACTGAGCACCTACTATGTGTCAAGAGATGAATAAGAAATACATGTTTTAAACAAAACAAACAAAAAACCTCATCGATACAGACAACAGACTGATACAGACAACCAAAGGGGATGGGGATTGGGAGGAGATGAAAAAGGTCAAGAGGGTCAAATATATGGCAACGAAAAGAGACTAGGCTTTGGGAGGTTAGCACACAATAGAGTATACAGATGTCATATTATAAAACTGTACACCTGATATTCATATATTATTATTAACCAATGTTGCTCCAATGAATTAAAAAAAAACCAAATAAATAAAAAAAAGAATTACACATCTTATTTCTTGAGAAGCTCATAGC
>NW_011888800.1:257208-262470 GCF_000151845.1 Pteropus vampyrus | reverse complement strand
CCCTTTCACTTTAGAATATATCAACAAACTCTGAACACTTCCACAGAGGTGAACTGCAAAGCTGGGGAACAGCAGAGAAACCTCTTACTTTATGCTCCCTTTACACCAAATCTTGCATTTCCTATAAGTGTTACTTATTTTCAAAACAAAGTATTACTAGACAGAGAAAAAAATTTAAACCACTTCTTCAATTAAAAATTAATTAATTAAAAAATAAAGTATTACTTATTTTAATTAAAGTTTAAAAAATCACTGTAATTCAACCACCAATAATATTCTGGTGTTTTTTCCTCTCATGCAGTTTAGTTCTATATGCTATATTTTATCATGAGCATTTTATTTTCCTACATATAAAAAGTCTCTTTGAAAGTTAGAATCACTGGGTGAGTCCTACTGTATTAGAAGCTGTTACTTTCTGTAACATTACTCTCTAAATGTCTAGTACAGTAGAACTCACCCAGTGATTCTCAATGAGTGTTTCACTAAATTTTAATTTAATGTGTAAAATTTATTTTCATAACTGTTATAAGAGTGCTCAAAACAAATGCTAGGTTGAACAGCTCATGTGACTCAATGTAGAGCAAGTACAACTTATCACTAGAACTAAAAAAAAAAAGAGACACCATACTTTAATGTCAAACCAGATTCAAAAAAAGATTACAAGATTCTCTAAATGTAACATTTCTTTCGTAAGTATATTTGGACAAAGGGTGAGGAAGGGAGTTAGAAACCCAGCAAACAGTTGTAGTCAAAAAGTGACAAAGTGAATGGTATACTAACTGTACTTTTTAAAAACTGTATGAGACTATTACACTGGTAATGATACATTCTGTTGACTTGTTCAATTTTGTTTGGAGCCTTTTAATCCCTTCTAGATTCTAATCTAACTGAAAGTTAACATTTTGAAAGAATGTGTCAGATATGACAATGGACTGGGCGGGTAGTGGGGGGGGGGAGGTGAATAACACGGAGAAGAAAAAGAGAAGCACAGAGACAAACATTGGGAGTGCTTATTCACCCACTATCCAGGGAAAGGGTACCCCATCAAATTACCTGGATTCTCTTGTACACTTGCTAGGTTTATTCCTATTGAGGAAATGAATTTACCAAGTTATCAGAGCCTGATAATCACTAAATATTCAAACCATAAAACTAAATGCCTTTAATATGATTCTGTGTTCAGAATAACTCAAAACCCCTACTACTACTCGAAATAAACCCTGACAGTTTTTTTATAGGCTGAATGATGATGATTCATCATACCACTTTCTCTTAATTCAGCTTCCCATGGAAGGCTGGTTTGAGAAATAATGTCAAATTCAGGAAGGCAGGTCAAGCATGAAAATACAGATTTCTGGAGATTCAGTGGATACAACATGATGATACCTCATTTCAATCAATTAGACCAAACTGAATTCCAACTTCCTTATGACTAAATTGCCCTGAAATAAAATTTATAAAATTGATGCCAAATGAGAATTACCTTCCCATCACTTCTTCCTCAGTTTTAATAACTAAGTCCACTAAGTATAGTGCATTAAGGAACTTGGATTAATAATGGGAAAACAAAGTTAGCTAAATTCTGAGAGCTAGGAGGTTATCATCACAACCTCTACCAGTAGTTTTGAACCAACAGAGTTAATTTTTTTCAGTGACTTTATGCCTGGAAAAAGGAGTCAAGGGACGACAAGGTGCAGGACAGTATGCTAGCAGTTGAGTAAAGACAAAATGTGTACTTGAGTGCTTGCTTGTATATTCATTGAATATCTTTGGAAGGATACACAAGAAATTAGGGACAAATGTCACTCTAGAGAGAAGATATGGCCGAGGGATGAGGTGAGAGGGACTTTTGGACTTTTTGAATTTTGTATCTAAATGCAAGTATATATTTTAACTAAATTAAAATATATTAATAGTATACTATATATCTCTTCTTAAATGGCTATATAAACGCCTGAATCTTTGGGAAGACAGAGTTTTTTAAGCCAAGCAGATGATCATCTTAGCATGTTTTGGTGAATATCTCTTATTCTCCCTGTTAGAATATTCCACTATTTTTCTGGAAATATTCACAAGGAGGAAAAATAATCCTTTTTGTCTTCTTAAATTCAGAAATGGAAATACATATATATACACACACACACAATGTATGTACACATGTACATATATACACATACATACACACACACATACATACACACATACACACATACACACAACAATGTCACCTTAAGGATCCTTTTTAACATCTTGTTTAGCTAGTAAAGGTATTTCTGATTAGAATCTGGAAGGGATTAAAAGACTCCAAACAAAACTAAACAAGTCAACAGAATGTATTACTCTACCAGTGTAATAGTGTCTCGTATAGTTTATAAAAGCACAGTTAATATACCATTCACTTTGACGCTTTTTGAGTACAACTGTTTGCTGCCTTTCTAACTCCCTCGCCCCTTGCCCAAATATATAATATATTCCTAAACTGTCCATTTCTCTCCATTTCCATCACCACTATCCTGGACCAAACTAACATCATCTTTCCTTGAACTATAATATCAGTCCCTCCTAAATGCTTCAGCCGCTCTGGCCTTCTGTCTTTAAACATGCCAAATTCATTTCCATTTTGTTTCCATGCCATTCCTTCTGCTTAAAATATTCCTCCCAAATACTCAGGGCTGCTGCTTCTCAACGCAAATGTCACCCACTCGAGAGGATTTGCCTGACCGCCCAATCAAGAAACCTCACCCTCACCTCCAGTCATCTTCTATATCAGTACCTTGTATTCTTTTCTCTCGCATTTATCATCATCTGAAATAAGCAAGCTAAATTGCTTACTGTCCATGTCTTCCTACTGGACTGTTAGCTCCATGAAAGCAGAAACCATGTTCATTGTATCTAGAATAGTGTCTGACATACGGTGGATGCTTAATAAATAGCTGATGAACAAAGGAATATATCTAAAAAAGACTGTCAACTGTAAAAGATAATGGTCAGCCCTGAGAGACAATAAAATTTTTACAAATATCAGTGGGGAAGTGCCCAATTGTGGTAAACATTAGAACTGTGCCATGATATTCCACTTCTCCTTTCAGATACATAGTAGATTTATACTTGTCCATCATCTTGAACTTAGGTATGGTCACGTGACATTTTCTGACCCATGAAATATAAACAGAAGTCTTTAGGAGCCACTTTGTGTGATTTATTTCTATTATCTTCCCCCTAAGATCACAGTAACCAGCAACAGTCCTTAGATTAAAGTTCCATCGGTCCACATTTCTGAACATGGACAACATACAACAGAGTTCCTAGACAGCTCACATGTAACATGAATTGAGGAAAAATAAATCTTTGTTACTATAAGCCACTGAAATTTGGGCGTTATCTGTTACTGCAAAATAACAAGCCCATCCAGACTGATAAACCATCAAGCAACGTTGTGGGCACAAAATAATGTAGTCAGCCTCACTAACTAGTCAACTGATGCCACTAAATACACATATTTAATTTTCCTCTGATAATTCTTTAAGTTTCCAAACAGGTCTGCCAACAAGGAGAGAAAAAAATCGTTTATATGGAGTTTTAAGGATTCTGTCCCTAATGACATTTTTTTTAAGTAAATAATTCACCCAAATTATGAATGCCACCCCATACAGGCTCCTTGAGAAACAGTCTGCCAGCCTTCCTTATGTAGAAACATACTTTCTAGTGAAAATTACTGTGTTTTTTTGTTTCATTATTATCTGTATTATTCAATAATTAAATACTTATTGACTCCAGGTCGCTGTAGAGGAAACAGACTAGCAAAGTAGAATGGCTGAAATGCAGAGAAGTCCTTAAACAATGGGCCAAAAAACTGGACTTTATTTTGTAAACAAAACAGGATTACTGAGAAGCTTTGTATAGGACTCATACAATTAAAAACTATTCCTGAAGATTATTTTATATGGCAATTGTAGACTGGAATAAGAAGGCCAAAACTACTATTTTCCAACTGCTGTGAGTTGAATCCTCCATAGATGAAAGGCAAAAATTAAAATTTTTGCTACGACACTAAACATACTGTTAATGATGATATTAAGTGGTACAGAGAATGAGAATGGCATAGGTTTTTGCAAATAAGAGTAAAAGGCACACTGAAAAGTCAAGCTGGCACAAAAGTAAAATCATATTTTGTGAGCATGAGGGGTGATCAGGGTAGTAATTATTTAATAGTTCTGAAAGGCAACCAAGTGAACACTTTACTATCATTAGGAGGTATTTTTATATTTTAAGAATGACTGGGTTATAATCAGGTTGGTTTGTATTCTGAGTTCTTTTAAGGTAACTGAAGCATCTGAGCAGTACTCCAAGGAGCTTGTCTTTTCTTCAACAACTCATTCCTTCGTTCCTTCAGTCATTCAACAAATATTAAGTACATGTGACAGGCTAATTACCATTCTAGGCACTGGGGAAACATCAGTTTACAAAACAAAGATCCCTGACCTCCTGGAATGTATATCCTAGTGGCATTTAAATTCCTTTCTAAAACTCTTCTCCCAAAGCTAGTATATGGGAGTAGCTTTTACAAATGCCTTTGGAAGAAATAATCTATGATTAATCCACACTAAGATGTGAAAGACTAATAGTTTCCTGAGAGGTAATTACCCTTGAAAAATAAATGTTGAACACACAATGCAATATATATATGCCTTATTGTTAAATTGTACACCTGAAACTTACTGGATTTTATTAATCAATGTCACCATAAAAAATTAAAAAAAAAAAAAAGCAAACTTAAAAAAAAGAAAGAAAAATAAATACTTCACAGATTCACAGCTCTTAAGAGCTGGAAAGGACCTTCAAGTTACTTTCAATTTACAGATAAGATTAAGGGATTTGACCAAGAACATTCAGTCACTAATAGGAGAGCCAGGCATAGAACTTCCTACAGTGTTTGTGCCTTTCCCATATAACATCTAGATGTTTGTGCCTTTCCCATATAACAAAGATCCCTGACCTTCTGGAATGGACCTACCTGTTTTAAGATTGTACTGGTAAGAAGAAATGCTAGAATGGCATTCATGATTCATACACAGGTGATAGGTTCCTGTGTGACTTGTTCAAGGCAAAAAGGATTTTAGGCAGTGTGTAAAACTGAAAGAGAGGTGGTAAACTGGGGGTACCTTTCAGAAGACCCTGTCTCCCATGTCTACCCTCACTGTGTCCCAAGAACAAAGATAGGAAATAAAAGACTTCTCCAAAGTTAATGGGTATTAGCTATTA
>NW_011888800.1:254697-257158 GCF_000151845.1 Pteropus vampyrus | reverse complement strand
TGAGAGGTAATTACCCTTGAAAAATAAATGTTGAACACACAATGCAATATATATATGCCTTATTGTTAAATTGTACACCTGAAACTTACTGGATTTTATTAATCAATGTCACCATAAAAAATTAAAAAAAAAAAAAAAGCAAACTTAAAAAAAAGAAAGAAAAATAAATACTTCACAGATTCACAGCTCTTAAGAGCTGGAAAGGACCTTCAAGTTACTTTCAATTTACAGATAAGATTAAGGGATTTGACCAAGAACATTCAGTCACTAATAGGAGAGCCAGGCATAGAACTTCCTACAGTGTTTGTGCCTTTCCCATATAACATCTAGATGTTTGTGCCTTTCCCATATAACAAAGATCCCTGACCTTCTGGAATGGACCTACCTGTTTTAAGATTGTACTGGTAAGAAGAAATGCTAGAATGGCATTCATGATTCATACACAGGTGATAGGTTCCTGTGTGACTTGTTCAAGGCAAAAAGGATTTTAGGCAGTGTGTAAAACTGAAAGAGAGGTGGTAAACTGGGGGTACCTTTCAGAAGACCCTGTCTCCCATGTCTACCCTCACTGTGTCCCAAGAACAAAGATAGGAAATAAAAGACTTCTCCAAAGTTAATGGGTATTAGCTATTAGTGAGAAGATACTTAGAGATGAGCGCAAAGTAGTAAACATTGCATTTTAATTCAACAATGTCAAATTATATCCTATGTAATTTGAAAAGTTTCCAATAAAAGTATCATTTATATTAGTTTTAAGGTTTTTAAATTTACTTTCCTAAATACATTTTCCAGAAAACATCAAATTAACTGACGTAGATCAACAAGTATAATGACTGATAAAATAGCAATGGCATATTGACTAGTGTGATGTTATGAGGCATCCCATCACTGGGCAAGCATTTTGAAAGATAATTCCTTCTCACTTCTTGCTTATAAACTGTAGCAATCAATACATTTAAAAAATCCCAAACTAGCCTTAAATCTCTAAAAATCCATCACCAACAAGCCTGAGCCTTATTTAATATTCTATAGAAAATATACATTTAAAAACTTTACCAAGAAAGAGAAAGTAGAAGTCTTGATAAGAATTGAAAAATAAGCTTAGTACAAAAAAAAGAAAAAAGAGAAGAAAATCAAAGTAAGATTAATTATAGGAGTTTTAGAAAGAGCTGATAGGTATTCAGGGGTCCTCATTAAAATCTCATTATGTGTCTCTGTGAATAGCAGTTTACATTTTTAAAATAAAAAGTATCATGAGACTCCCAATTTATTTTCAGTAGCTCCATCATTCTTTGAGCTTCCCAGATTTAAAATCTTGGAGATACAGCAGACTTTTACCCCCACTGTTGTCTGTAGTTAATCAGTCATCATTTTAATAGTTATTCCTTCAAAATGTCTTTTGAATACAAAATTCCCAATTTCAAAAGAATACATACAAAAACAAAGGCTGACTATTAAAAAGAACATTTGTCAAAGAATGAGAAATACTCATGATATGCTGAGTCAAACAGAACAAAACAAAAAACCCAATCACCATAGGGAGAAAAATGTATAATCCTAGTTTTATAAAAAGGAAAATAGTTCTCAGCATAAAAAAAGTTTTGAAAGGAACCACTACATAAAAATATTAACAGTTGTCCTTTATGTAGAGGTTTTATAACTGTTTTTTTATTTTTTTCACACTTTATATTTCCTAAATTTCCTACAACGGACATGCATTATTTTCAAACTTAGAAAAGATGTTATTTAAATAATTGTCTCATTTTACCACTACTTATCCATTCTCATTGCTCTCATCTTATCCCCTCACAGTCTCTCCTTTCCAGGACTCCAACAAGCAGCCTCCTTCTTTGACGTCTCTGAGCCAGCTTCTCCCCAAGTTTAATACTGCTTGTACTCATGCTCCTAAAATTCGTCATTAATATTTATCTACAGCACATGGAAGCAGAAATGGCTGTCTAAATGATCAACTTAAAACACTTTCTCAGTCTCGGGACCACTGACATTTGGGGCAATTATTTCTTATGGAGGGGCTTGTCCTATAGTAGGATATTTTGTAGCATTCCTGGCGATGCCAGTAGCACCTCCCACCCCCATTAGCCCTAGTTGAGAACCATCCATTTAAAAGTTTTAAAACTTCCAAAATCATATCTCTCAGCTCATGTACATATATATGAAACCTAAACTTCTTCGACTTATGTCTTATACAACACTCGTCCTAGCCTTGCCCAAACTTATTTTTATCAATAGGAACTTTTCAAATAGACCAGACTTACTGTTCCCTAGAAAAATCATTTTCATACTCAATTCTAAGTTTTGAACAGTTTCCTCACTGAAATTCCCCCTCCATACTTCTACTTAATGGCCTATATCTATCCTTCAATTGTCAGTTCTTTGCAGAAGCCTATTGATTCGCTCAGCTCAGTATACTCCCACTGAACCAACGAAGGGTATAGGTATA
>NW_011888800.1:201465-254647 GCF_000151845.1 Pteropus vampyrus | reverse complement strand
GATCAACTTAAAACACTTTCTCAGTCTCGGGACCACTGACATTTGGGGCAATTATTTCTTATGGAGGGGCTTGTCCTATAGTAGGATATTTTGTAGCATTCCTGGCGATGCCAGTAGCACCTCCCACCCCCATTAGCCCTAGTTGAGAACCATCCATTTAAAAGTTTTAAAACTTCCAAAATCATATCTCTCAGCTCATGTACATATATATGAAACCTAAACTTCTTCGACTTATGTCTTATACAACACTCGTCCTAGCCTTGCCCAAACTTATTTTTATCAATAGGAACTTTTCAAATAGACCAGACTTACTGTTCCCTAGAAAAATCATTTTCATACTCAATTCTAAGTTTTGAACAGTTTCCTCACTGAAATTCCCCCTCCATACTTCTACTTAATGGCCTATATCTATCCTTCAATTGTCAGTTCTTTGCAGAAGCCTATTGATTCGCTCAGCTCAGTATACTCCCACTGAACCAACGAAGGGTATAGGTATACACACACATATACACAAATATATTGTTCATTTGTTAATTTCATATCCCAAACTAGACTAACTTCCCTCAGGTTTGTTATTCAGGCACATTTCTGTTGTACAGCTATTGGGCCTAACAATGTGCTGGGCACAGAGGCAATCAAAAGCCTGATGCTTGGTGAATGAATTTAAATGTTCTGCTGTAAATAGTGTAAACTGATGTTTTCTTATAAATGATTTTGCTTTTGTACCTTATTTCTTGTTACAGAGCTATTAGTTAGTTAAGTATAATCATTCCAAGTACAGAGTAACCAGTCAAGAAGTTTTCAGAATGAAAACATGAACATATGATGGTATATTTTAAGGAATACATGGGTTTCAAACTGTTTTCTACACTTTCAGGAAAGAATACAACGGAATTAAAACTATAAACTACAACACAAACACGAACTTTATGAACTCCATTTATCTTAAAACACCCAATGGATTTTTTGCTCAGTTTACAAAATTTAAGGACTGTCAACAAGAGCAGATAACTCGATTTTATACTGTGTGAATATATGAGTACACAAACGCACTTTACAAATGTATTATATCTCCAGTCGAGAAAAGTAAATGAAACGAAAGCCCTTTGTGAACTAAAAAGAGCCACATATCAAGAAGGCAATAGAGTAGCATAGTTAAAAGCGAGGAGCCACCCTGCTTGGGTCTCAATTACATTAGCTGTGTAACCTTGTAGATGTTACTTCTCCGTGCCTCAGTTTCCTTCTCCTCAAATGGGGATAATAATAGTATCTGTCCCAAAGCAAAGCTTTCAAAACAGTGCTTAGCATATAAAAAGCACATATATTAACCATTGTCATTATTACATTGCTAGTTATTAGCCAAATAAAAGCTTCAATGTATAAAGTTCTGATTCAAGTCTGAAGCTGGTTTTACAAAAAGCAGGGTAAGCTATTTACACGAGTTTAAGCTACTATGTGGACCAGTTTCGCAGAATTTTTGCTAATGCTAAACGGGTGATTATTACAGAATTTGTTAGTTTTTTTTAATCTGCAAAGCAATTGACATAGACACTTCTGTTTTCAAGGAGCTTTACAAGCCACAAGAAAACAAATCAACTCTTTGTCATCTCCATATTTAAGCCAACTTAAGAGTGCAGTAAAAGCCTAGGTACTGCTACAGAACGACTTCTCAGAAAATACAAGGTTTAAAAATCGTAATCAGTAATTCTTACGCAGTTGTCAAGCTTTTGTCCTGCTAAACAAAAGCTTAACTGTCAGGGAACCAAGGACCCGTCAGAAAATAAGGAAATAGCACGACCGGGCGGGCCTAGGCGGCTCTCGGGAAAACCTGTCCTCGAACAGATCGCCTCACGCGTTCCGTCCTTCCCTCTCCGCGGGGTGCAGATGTGGGCTCCACCCGAAGATAAATAAGTGACAGCACTTTCCGTCCACGCCTCTCCTGGCCCGGACCCTCGAGCCTTCTCACGCCTCCAGCGCCCCCAGACCGCAGCCTCCCGCGGCGGCCGGGCAGGGGGTTCCGCCCCGCCGCCCCGCCGCAGGCCGGGCCGAGCCGAGGCCGCCGCGGGCCTGCAGGTGGGCCTAGGGCGCGGCCAGGTCCGGGGACAAGTCCTGCCTCGACGGGGCAGCAGCGGGCGCCGGGCTCACACCGTCCGCGCCATCACTTACCGGCGCCTCATGGTACCGCGGCGCCTCAGCCCAGTCCTGGCGCTGACGTCCTGCGCCAGGAAGCCTAGAGAGTCCCTGTGCTCCCGGGCCGATCCCCACTCCGGGCCATTCAAACGCGGCCGCGCGCGCGGCCCGCCGGGATTGCTCCCCCCGCCGGCCTGGGTTTCTCGTAGGCTCCGCCCAACGCTGGCTCCGCCCCTCTCGAATCGCGTAGGAAGGAGGCAGAAAAGGATGTGTGACCAAAGTGCCTCCTGGTGGCCACAGGTACGCACTGTAGTCTTGCTACTGAGCCGTAAGTAATGCTGCGCTAGGAACTGGTGAGGTGATAAAAGTCAAAGAAGGACCGATCCCCTGCGCTCATGACAGTCTAGTAGAGGAGATGGACCTTAAGTGTTGTACCAGAGGTTCAAAAAATCTGCTGTAAAAATATGGTTCTGGGAGAGATTTATTCACTCCCATTTAAATGCACTAAGGGAAAATATTTAAAAGCATGGACTCTGGAGCTATGTGACGTTGAGCAATCATATAAATTCCTGTGTGCTTTGTTTTATGCATCTGTAAAATGGGGATGATAGTAGTAGCTGCCTCATCATTGTGAGGATTAAATAAGTTAATACATCTAAAATGCTTAGAGGAATGTATCTAGCACATGGTAAGCACTATGTAATTGTTAGCTATTATTTTTCAGTTCCTAATAGGTTTCAAACTGTGTCACACTCTTAAGAACACAAGAAATATGTGTGATGCAGACTTTGTCCTCAGGAAGCAGGCTCAATTTCTTTGGGATGGGATACACAGGTATGAGGTTAGGTTTGGATCTGTCTCTGACATGCTTTTAATTGCTGAGGGTAATTCTCTTCATCTTAGTGGAAACAAGGTCTACCCATCTTCAAAGGTAAGCCACTGGTCAAGGTTAACCAAATTATGACAGGAGCAAGTTTGTCTTTGGTGAGCTTCTCACCAATCAAGTAGTGCATTTGTTAGGACATTTTAGGTACTCCTTTCAGAACTCTCTAGGGTTTGCCTAAGAAACAGGTTGGTTAAGTTTGAATCCACAATATTTTTGAGGTCTCCCTATATGCCAGGCTGACTTTGTACAGGTGCTGGAGACAGCCTGGAAGAGCTCACGGTGACTTGTGCAAACAGGGAAAGAGATCATTCTGATGAACTGTGGTGAGTGCAATGATAAAAGGGTATATATTGAATGCTGTGGGAGTTCAGAGCAATGGGAGGCCTGGTAGATAAACTAATTACAGCTAAGATGTCATTAAGTAAAAATAACAATGTATGTTTTCTCCCTGGTAACAGAGTTCTTAATGCAAAAAAATAAGTAATGGTGAAAATTTCAGGTACCACTTTAGGTCCATGGGAGAAATATTTTTAGGATGTGTTTTGCATAAGCAATGCCTTTGAGAGCCTTTCAGATGATACCAAGCACAAGCAGGCACATGCTGATATGTGGGACCACACCTGTTAGCAGGTAGGACTTTTGAGAGAGTCCAGCAGGGTGAGTAAAAGAAGCAGGAGCCCTGGGTTCTAGGTGTGTGCAACTTAGAACATTCCTTGAGTATGACTTCCACTAAGTAGCTGTGCTGTTTAAAGAAAATAAAATTAAGCACACATAGTGAAGTCACTTTCTCTCAAGCTATTTCTTCATCACCACCATCATAAACAGGAATTTCTTGATGACCCACACTATGCAAAAGGCATTGTGCTGAGCCCTCACTAGATGGTGAAAAGAGTGTACGACACAGTATTTACCCTCAGAGGAGGCTGGATGACAGGGTAGGACAAATAACGGGAGTCCTAAGACTCAGGAAATCTGCTGTGTTAACATAGAAGGATCTCAGATAAAACAAGGCCTCTGGTGTCCTGAAGGCCAGAGGACAATCTTGATGTTCTCATTTCTAGAGCTTTTTAGGGCACCAGTGTCTCAGACAGGTTCATCTCCAGACTCAGGTTCTGAGGTTTATGCTAGTGATGAGCAGCCTTGGTCCATAGATCTCATGTGGCTGGCAAGTATCAACATAATTCAAGGTGAAAATTTAAAAATTTGCCTCTATATTGCTACTTTTGAAATGTATACTGTTTTAGTGATGATGAAAATTCAGGTCAGTTTTCTTCATTGACACTTTTCAGTCAATAAAGTTGAATTATTTTCCTTTGAAGCTCAATCAAGTTTTTTTTTTTTAATGGATAAAAAAAGTGTAGCCTACATATATTTTTATTATCTTCACACCAGTCCTTGTGCACAGAAAGGTGGTTCTCTCACAGTGGACAGTCTCCGAGGGAGCTTACCCCTGGGATCATTCCCCCGTTCCTTCCTTCTCACTACCTTAAACATTCCTTCCGTCTAATTGAACAGGCAGCTGAGGTAGCCTTTCTGCTCCATATCCCCCTCTCTTAGAGGTACCAACATCATTCAGGGACGGTATGTTAAGTAACCCTAACCACATGAGAAAAGAACTCTCATGCAAAGTCATATGCACACTTCTGAGTGGAGAGTCAGGCAAGGGATTGTGGAGGAAGGTTTGAGCTAGGCCTGACAAGCTGGACAGGATTTTGACACGCAGGGTGTTCCAGACAGAGGGCAAAGTGCAAAGTAAGTTCCAGGACCACTGTCTATCCAAATTTGACTGGAGTAGAGAGAGTTCTGGAGAGTAGCAGGAGCAAAGACTGAAAAGGTATGTAGGCATGACAAACCTGACAAGTAGTAAAAATGTAGAATGATTAAGCAAGGGTGCTTGGGAAGGAAAAAAAATCATTAGAAATCCTTGAAAGTCTATTACTTATGCATAAGCACTGTTTCCATTAGAATGTGTATTTTTCAGATATTTTACTATGCAACTATATTTAAGAACAGAAATAATATCCTATGTATAATTTTATAAGCTTCTTTTTATGATAAATATATTATGTAGGTCAATACATGCCAGTCATTATATAACTGCACATAATAAAGATGGCAGTTGAAACAAACAAAAAAATGGCATAGGCATCAAGCAGAGAAGTTAAAGAGTTAAATCTGGACCTTATTAGGATTAACCTCCCACTAGAATGCAAGACAGCTTGTGGAAGGGAGGGAGGACTGATGGCAAGAACCTTAGGTATGAGTGTTATATAGTTCAGGCCAGAGGTGCAGGAAGCCATAGCATTTACTGTGGTGGATATCAATCTCATCAACTCGGACTGATGCCAGGCCTGATAGAGGACAATGCCTGAAGAGACCTAAAAGACAGCGAAAGCTCATCCATCTCATAAGTAAGTACCTCCCCTGCTCAGGTGCAGACTGGAAAATTCCAGGCAGTTGATTTTGGCAGTCAAAGTGAGAAGTGGATCCCTTTTTTTCTGCTCCTCTCTTCCCCACCTTCCTGTGGAAGGAAGTAATGGCAGTAGCAGTGGAAATAAGCAAATCTCACTGCTAGTTTACAAGGTTCATTATTTTTCCAGACACCACCACAGTACTGATGGCCTCCTTGGTGGCAGAAACAGCAGTTTTTCTTTCTCTCCCTTAATATGTAAATATATTTGTTTTTTTTTTTTAAATTATAAAAACATGCTGGTTGTAAAACAAAGCTAAAGCAATACAGAAACTTATGTAAATACAAGGTAAAGACTCCTTTGTAATTAATCTCTTCCCAACCCTCCCCCAAATTCTACCAGAAATAACTCTAATAAGTGGATGAATCTTTCTATGCATTTGTAAACATGTATGTACAACTATACATATAAAATGGGCTCATGGTGTACATGTTATGTAACCTAGTTTTATTCCCAGTTCGCAAATGCTGTATCATTGACAGCTTTCCATGTCAATATATATATCAACAGAAGCAGCAGTTTTACATGGTGTTTTTTGGGGGGGATGGAGGGTGTGAGTGGTGGTGGGGTATTGAGAGGTAGGGTAGCCACTGTTACAATTTGTTTCTGATACAGCTGTTAAAAGTTGACAGCTAGGAAGCAGGTGACAATATTTGATATTTATAGATCTTCAAATCTGAATCCCCAGAGATCATTTTCCTCCTTCCCCAAGTCACCAAGAGGAAGATAGTTTGCCTGGAAGGGTAGAAATCAAAATGTCTATGGAAGTTTATTTTTTTTATGTCAGGATCTGTTATCTCTTATTTATATTTTCCATTTTATACAATGTCTTTTTAAAATTAAACCAATTAAAAAATCATTTTATTAAAGAAACCAATCATAGCAATTAGGAAATTAAAAACTTTTTGTACAAATTTTTGAAAGTGTAGGGTTTGACAGCTTTATTACTTTTTATTTCCCTCTGAAACTGATTAGCTTGCTAAGTAATTTGTGTGGAAACTCTTTTAGAAATAAGCTTGTACTATTTTCCTAGGGCTGCTGTAACAAAGTACAAGAAACTCGATAGCTTAAAACAACAGAAATATAACTTCCGGAAGCTAGAAAGTGTTGGTAGGGCTCTCTCTGCAGACTCTAGGAAGTATCCTTCCTTGCCTCTTCCTAGCCTCTGGTGGCTGTGGCAGTCGATGGCTTATAGCTGCATCCCTCCAATCTCTGCCTCATTGTCACGTGGACTTCTTCCCTGCAATCAATGTGTCCTTTTTTTTTTTTAAAATAAGGACACCAGTCATTGGATTTGGGACCCACCATAATCCACTTCATCTTAACTAATTACATTTGCAAAGAACCTATTCCCAAAAAAGGTCACATGGTTTGAGTGGATGTGAATTTTTTAGAGACACTCACTATTCAATTTACTACAAGAAATAGTTTAGTCTAGAAACACTTAAAAATATAAATTCGCACATTTTGAAGAGCTTGTTTGACCCTATCAACTATATAACCTCTGTGGTAATCAATCTTAAATGTATGACTCTCCTATAGAACTGTGTCGACAAGTTAGTCAGGGATGTTCACAGCAACATTTTTTGTAGTGGTGACAAATGGGAACTAAATGCCCATCAACTGGGGTCTGGTTAACTAAATTATCATATGTCCGTGCCATGTATATTCTGCAGACTTTAAAAAGAATGAGGAAGATCTGAGTGTCAGACATGGATAGATTAAATGGACACCCAAGATAGATTAAATGAAAAAAAAAAAAAAAACCTCAGTGGACAGCGTTTAATATGCTTCCATTTACAAAATAAGCTCCTACAAATTAAACAACTCTACATTTCTATATATATTTTAAGAGATGACTTTGTCTTTCAACATTGTTCTCCTTCTATTCTTCTGAATCCCATTTCATCCTTGTTTTAGTCTGCTTGGGCTGCCATAACAGAATACCACAGACAGGGTGGCTGAAACAACAGAATTTTATTTTCTCACAGTTCCGGAAGCTGGGTCCAAGATCTGGTTCTGGCTCATTCGTTTCCTGGTGAGAGCTCTCTTCCTGGCTTGTAGACAGCCACCTTCTGTTTCTTTACTGGCCGAGTGAGAGAACAAACTCTCTTGTCTCTTCACACAAGGACAAAAATCCTATTATGGGAGCCCCGCCTTCATGACCTCATGGAACCCTAAGTGCCTCCCAAAGGCCCCATGTTCAAATACCATTGCATTGGGGGATAGGGCTTCAAAATATGAATTTTGAGAGGACACAAACAATCAAGCCATAATACTCGTTCCAAAAAAACTCAGGCTACAAAACAATGCTTTATATCTGAACCATTTGAGGCTTTTTAAAATTAACACATAAAAAAGCATGCCACAAAGGCCCTGGATTGGCCATTCAGATACTTGATGTACAGACTTTAGCCCACTTCCAAGATAGCTGAAATTAATCACCAGAATGAATCCAGAGTAACCAATTTTGAATCAACGTATTAGGCCATCAGTAGTATATCATTATGACTCATGCTATGGTTCATTCTTATCCTTTAATGGGATCTGTGAGAATGGTAATTCTCTCAGCTTCCTAAGCAAGTGCTGGAGGGAAGTGCTATAATGGGAACTTGTTAAAATGTGAAATGCACACAGTCCTCCTGAAATGAAAAAAAAGTTAATCACTAAGGAAGAATGGTATTACTGACATCTCCCAGTACCATACTAGTTTGTGTCACTGCTGACAAAGTGCCGTGATTACTGCAGAGTCATGAACCAGAAACTGAAAAAAATTGTAATCCACATAGAAAAGACTCAGAAACCTAACAACTAGCAAGGTAGGATCTTACCAAAAAATATATATATATTTTTTTCATTAAAGGAGTTTAAATGCAAACAGATAAAACGGAAGACATTTTTCATCTTAAGACCCCATTACTGACGTGGAATAAACTGCATCATGAATAAAATAGTATAAGGTAGTCCTTTTAAGAAGGCAATTATAGTAGAGTTACATAACACAAATAACTGGGGGTTTGCAATGGAAGCCCGTTTTACTGAAGCTGCCAAAAGGCTTAAAGGCTTTTAGAGCATACTGGGGAACTGGTTAGAGCATACTGGGGAACTGGTTAGACCAGTGAGAATAGCTGAATAGAATTATTATAGAGACATTGTTAAATGGCATAAACTAAAAACTTAAAACATATTGATAAAAGCATTTTTCCTTTAGAGGGATCTAGTGTTGCAAATCTGGTTGTTTGAAAATATTCTTGTTCAAGTTTCAACCTAAATGCAAGTGTTATAAAGAGAATGGCATGAAGTATTAGAAATAGCTTCTTAAACTCCTAAAAAGAGGTGGCAGGTGAGATACAAAAACAATTACAAAAACTGTGTAGGTGGCGCAAATAATAAAAGTTAATCAAGATAACTGGTATGACCTATGGAATCATAGTGTGCCTTCTCACAGTTTCTTTAATTAAAACCATACTTGCTAAATATTACAAAATGAGGGAAGTTTAACATTTTTACAATTTCAGTATTCCCATTATTTTCTAATTCAAGTTTAGTCCAGTGGGAGGCATACAGTGAGGCTCTCAAAAATTGATTGTTTGCTTAAATTACTTTGTGTAAATTCAAACCTTGTTATTTTAAAGCATCGACATGCTCTAGTTCGGTGGTTTTCAGTCCTTGCTGCACAATAGAATCACCTAGAGATCCATTAAAAAAAAAAAAAAATTACTGATGCCTATGTTCCACCCGAAGTGAATGAATTAGAATTTCTAGAGGTGTGGCCCAGGCATCAGTACTTTTTAAGAGCTCCCAAGGTGAGCTCCCTGTGAATCCAAGACAGAACCATTGCACTTCTAGGTTTAGAATGTCATGTTATAAAGGAGGGTTGGAGAGAGGGTAAAATGGGTAAAGGGAGTCAAATGTACAGTGACAGATGGAAACCAGACTTTGGGTGGTGAGCATGCTGTATTAACCAATGTCATTTCATTAAAAATTTATATATATTTTTAAAATTTTAAATATAGATATAATTTACATTTAAGGTAGTTTTAGGTATACAACATAATGATTTGATATAGGTATATATTTCCGACAATAAGTTTAGTTAACATCCATTCCCACACATGGTTACATTTAAAGACATATTTTTCTAAATCCAAAAGTGGTACCTGCATAATGCGGAGAACTAGGAAAAGTATGGGAAAGAACAATTTTTAAAATCACCTAAAATCCCATTACTTCTTTATCTGTTTATCAGTTGTCTTTTTTTTCTATGTATGTGAAAAAATAGGCAAAATGTGTTCTTTTAAAAAAATACATTTTAGAACTAGAAGGTACCTTTAAAAGTCATCTAATATAAATCTCTTATTTTATAGATGAAGAGATTAAGGATAAGAGAGTTCCTAACTCAAAGTGACTCAGGTAGTTCATTTGAAATCAGGATTAGAATCTAGTCTTCCCTGTACTTTTTCTTGTAAAACACAATTTGTGCAAACTCGAACTCTCAAAAGTTTAATTGCAATGAAAACTCCAATTCTATAAAGAATTACTTCTAATGATATTCTAAGAACGTTAAAAAAACAAGCAATTTTATAGAGTGCCTTCATATTTCCCCTGAATTCTAGCATGTATACAGCAAGTTGCCCCCATTGTGTTCTAAGGAACACTGATTCCATTGGACCTTAAGAGGTGTGATAAGAAAAAACAAAATCAGGTAGATTAGAAACAATATTAAATGAGATTCTTTATGGAATCATTTCTCGTTGTTTTAATATGGTATACTAATAGCACTGAGAATCTCTGGGTGTATGTGGAGTGTACTATGCAGTATTTCTTGAACTTAATTCCTCTGTCCCACAATTTACTGCATAATAGTACCTACCACATTGTTGAGCCCCAGTATGTTCTTTGGCACACGTTTTAGCAAAAAACACTAGGATTCCTAGGATAAAAGAACATAAGACCTGGAGTACTCTACTCTAAAGTAGGCCAGAGCAACTTTGATTCAGGTTATAATTAAATTTTTTTTAAAGTAAGGGAATACTTTGAGGGAAGGAATATATGATTCAAATGACTAACAATGTTTTAAAGTGTTCCTTTAAAATGTATGAAAGAAGCATAACACGAGAAAATCAGACAAAATTGCATGAAAATCATTCCCAGGATAAAATATAAACATTTTAAATGTATTCCCTCCCTTATAATTTTCGTTTTATTTTACATATATGTAATTTTAGTATACTCACTCACATTCACTAAACATTTATTTAATACTTTATATGTGCAAGGCAATAGGCTGTGGAATCAAAGATAATTAACCCTCAAGGAATTTAGGCTAGGGTGTGGGGGATGGTAGAGGTAAGTGCTTAGAGGTTGTCAACCAAAAACTCAATGCAGTAGGGACTATTATGCAGTAAACTGTGGGACAGAAGAATGCCCAATAGGGACAAGGCCCATATGAAGCTTGAGATGAATCTCAAAGGTTCATCAGAGACTATGTGATCAAGGCAGAAAAGTAGAAAGAAGCAGGAAAGCAATCTACAAACTGGGTCTTCCTATGATCAGATAGGTAAACGTTATAAAATCGATTGGAAGGGAAAATGCCTTTTTCATTCCTGCCTTGTTCATCCAGTCCTCTATAAACACAGTTTCTAAAATCGGAAACAAACTGGGGGTGGTAATCTTCAGCATCTCCACATCACCATCATCTTCAAGGGTCTGAACTCTTTAGTTGGCCAAGGAGGCTCTTTTCAACCTTACTTCCCAATCACTGTCAAAGCACTCCTCCCCCTCCTGCCACCCCCGGCCATATCAAATAACGTGGAGTAAAAAAAAAATACAAATTTAAAACTGATAGGGCACTATTTTCAAACTACCATTTTTTTTTTTTTGTAATTTTATAGGTGGTGGAATGTAAATTGATGTACTTTTTCTAGCAGGCGTTTTAAATGAAAACTCCTTAAAAAATATGCATACTCTTTGATCCAGCAAATGCACCTCTAGGAATCTCACTTAACGAAATAAGAAAAGACATGCAAGGATGTTCACAGTAACACTGGTTATAAAAGGGCAAAATAAAACGGGAAACAAATTAAATATCCAATAGGTTAAATTATGATACAGGTGTACAACTGCATACAAATCCCAATCACTACGAATTATGTTGTAGACTATTTAATGACATTAAAAAAACCCCACCTTGCTTATGTGGGGAGCACTTCATTTAACCTCACAAGCCTTGAAAGTAGCTAGATTATCTAACTTTTACATATGAAGAGGTTTGAAATAAAGAATTTATCTTGCCCAAGGTCACACAAGTAATGAAGCCAAGATTCAAAAGAAGGCCATCTAAATCTCCAGCCCGCAAGCCTTTCCACATCCACTGCCTCCTAGCTTTTGCGCAGAACGGGGATAGGTCTACCTCGCAAGGTTACTATGAGAATTAAATAAAATAAACGCAAAGCTCCTGGAACACAGTGGACATTCAATACTCGGAAGATAATAAATAATTCTCTCAAGGTCACACAATTCATCGTGAAGCCAGGATTTAAACCGAGACTGGATTCTTGTATTCCCAAGAGAGCGTAGTTCACGCTTTTCTTGGCTTCAACTCCTAACGCAGAGTCGGTATGGCCTTTCCCTCTGCCCCATAAGGCACACCTCAGAGGGCAGGGACCACACAACAGGCCTCTTCAGAAAGAAGGAAACACGCTGGAGTCGCTTTTGGAAGATTTGGGTTCGGCAGCCTTTTCTGTTTTACTCACCTCTGTACCTCCAAGTACGCTCTTTGCTCGACCGCCCATCAATTTCCGGAGCGAAAATGACGTCTATACTCACGCGCCGGAAGTGGACATACACACGCGCCGGAAGTGGACTTGCAGAGTGAGACTCGGAAGTCGCGGTCGCCAGTGTACCTGGCTTTTTGCTACACCTTAGAATAAGGAACTTCGCTGCTTCAGTAGGCAGCCTTTGCCATGACGGCCCAGGGGAGCCTGGTGGCCAACCGAGGCCGGCGCTTCAAATGGGCCATTGAGCTTAGCGGACCTGGAGGAGGCAGCAGGTGAGGAGTCTGGGCGTAGCTCGACGTTAGAACTGCCCCAGAGGAATGGAACCTGAAAAAGATGGGTGGCACAAAGACTACTCCTGGGGAGCTAGCAGCCTTTCTGCCGTAGTTTCTGTGCCCAGAGGATGCTTGTTTTAGTCCTTTCAATAGGCAGGGATCTGACGAACCCACAGGACGGGTTGATCTAATCTGGGTAGGTACATCTTAGGATCTTTACTCCTATGATTAGAAGAACAGGAAATGTAAGATATGAAGTGTTGGAGTCTGCAGCGTTTTTTGGTTTGTTTCTTTAGGGGCCGAAGTGACCGGGGCGGTGGCCAGGGAGACTCGCTGTACCCAGTCGGTTACTTGGACAAGCAAGTGCCTGATACCAGCGTGCAAGAGACAGACCGGATCCTGGTGGAGAAGGTACAGAGGTATAGATATCACTGGAGTCTTTGAGCTAGTCCTGACCTACATACCTATCCTCCGCTCCCAGGCAGCATATGAATATCTTACGGTAGATGGCCGTTATTCCACATATTTGGTAGCTAAACTGCTTGAGATTGGTGTTACAGTAGTTTTCATATCAACGTTTGGAATATAAGACAATATAAGACATTAGTAAATAGGTTGAAAATTATCTATTGGTGGCAACACTTTCTAGTTGAAGTCATCCTTTTCTACTCCAATTCCCTTACACCACACAACTAATCTGTCAGGCTATTATGTTGGCTTTACCTTGAAAATAGATTCAGAATCTTACTACTTCATCTATCATCCTGGTCTAAGCTACTACCATCCTTCACCTGTATTTCTGCAAGTAACTAAAATAAAAATTCTCTTGACATATAATTTATGTACATAAACTGCATTCATTTAAATTATCGTTTCTCAACCTCAGCACTATTGACATTTTGGGCTGAATGTTTCCTTGTTGTGCAGGCTGACTGTGCATTGTAGGATGTTTTGCAGCATCCCTGGCCTCTGCTTATTAGACGCCAAAAGTGCCCTTCCCCACTTGTAACCAAAAAGGTCTCCAACATTACCAAATGTCTCCAGTGAGGCAAATTGCTCTCAGTTCAGAACCACTGATTTAGAATACAATCTGATGAGCTTTAATAGTGGCATACCACCACGAAACTACCACCATCTTGAGGGAGATATTTTCATCTCCGAAAGGGTCATTGTGTCCATTTATGCAGTAGACTTCTAACTGGTCTCAGTACTTCTACCTTGCCCTGTGTAGTCTGTTCCTAGCACAACAGCGAGAATGATCCTTTTAAAACATGAGTCAGATTATTCCTACTCAAAAACCCTTCTGTAGTTCATTTCACTTAGTGTAAAAGACAAAGTCTTTCTAATGTTCTGTGTAACTATGCATTGATTGAACTCCTTGTAATATTTTTCATTTCTTACCACTTTCCCCTTTGTTCTCACCAGTCTAGTCAGACTAGCCTCCTTGCTGATCCTTGAATATACTAGGCAAGCTCCCATCTCAGGCTTTTTTTACTTGTTCTTCCCTCTTCCCGGAATATCCTTCTCTCAGCTACCTTTATGACTTGCTTTCTCATTTCCTTAGGTCTCTCAAATGTTACCTTCTTAGTGAAGCCTACCCTCATGACACTCCGTATCCTGTTTTCCTACTTTATATTTTTCCATTGTCATTCATATGTATGAGTTTACTTATTTTACTACCTGTCTTTTCATTCTCGTAAGCTCCATGAGAGCAAGGTTTGTCTTCCAAGTGCCTAGAACAGTGCCTGCACTTTATTTCCTCAGCCTTAGTACTGGTCAATACTAAATGATCTTTTGTTTCATGAACGTTGAGTGATTTTCACATGAAAATGACCAAGCTGATATCAGTCCTTTTCTTGATAAGTTATCATTTCTCATCTTGGTATCGAATTGTAACATAATACAAGATAGAAATGTTAAAATGGCCCAATTTTAAAGGTAGGTTATCATAAAATACTTTTAGAACAATTCTTTTGTACAGACGATTTGATATTTAAACTTCTAGATAAATAATCTTCTGTGTAAATGACATATTAGGGAACTATTTACAAGTTTGGCCATTTATTCTTTTAATGTGAGTAAACTCAAGTGGATAGTGATATATTATTTTTATATAGCTAGATTAGCTTTGTTAATAGTTTGTTTAGGATTTTTGCATTTAGGGTGATAACTGATACTGACCTATAAACTTCTCATAATGTTCTTGTCAGGTTTTGGCATTTATGAGTCTCTCTGAGTTGTAGAACGTTCATTTTTATTCTGATTTTGTATAAAGTTGGCTTTATTTTTTGCTTAAATATTTAGAATTTGCCAAGGAAAACCCCCTGGGCTTAATTGCAGATTCAGTTTCTTAAACAGTTACAAGACTATTTATAGTTCCAATTCTTATGCCATTTAGTAACTAGTATTTTTGCTAGGATTTCATTCATTTCCTAAAATTCATATGATCTCTTTAATAGCTGCAAGACCTATGGAGATGTACCTTTTTCATTCCTCATGTTGAATATTTTCTTCCATTCTTTTTTCCTTATCATACTCACTTGTATTGATTTTATTAGTCTTAAAAAAAATGCCTTCAGCTTTGTTGATTTAAAGAGAATTTCATTAATTTCTGCTCGTTTTTATTTCAGTTAAATTTGTTCTTTTTCTAACTTCTTGGAATAGATGATTTATTTTTAGTCTTATATGTATTTAAGGTTATAAATTTCTCAAAGCTCTGTCCTACAGTGTTCATATGTATTTGTTAAAAATGTTTATATTTTCCGTTATAATTTATGGATTAGAGTACATTTGTTAATTCCACTTGTAGGGATTTTCCAGTTATCTTTTTGTTACTTCTAGATTAATTGCATGGTAATCAAAGAACGTTTTGTATAATTTGAGTTCTTTGAGAGAACTCACTTTTTTCACGACTCAGCAAGTGGTTTTAGTAAATCTCACGTTTGAAAAGATTGGTAATTCCGCAACTGTTGGGTGCACCGTTCTATATATGTCAGTGGGGTTAAGCTTGTTAATATCATTCAGGTCTATCTTGATTTGTCTGTTATTATTATTGATTGAGGTATGCTGCTAATCTGCTCTGTGGATTTATCTGTTTCTTCAATTGTTAAGACAATGATAGATGAAGTACAAGGACAAAAGCAGAGAAAAACCTGTCTTTAGCTAAAATTATGGGGACAAATGACATCTGGAAAAGCTGTGGAGAAAAACATAATACATTGTGAGAGTGCCTTATCTTTAGTAGAAGAGCAAGAGTCCTGTGGCAACATGGAGACCAGAAGAATTGATAATTGATAATTGTGTGCATTTGACTTTAATTAGTGTACAATAAATGTGGGACTGAGGGTAATGACCAGAGATTAAAATTGTCTTTGTTTTAGCGCTGCTGGGACATTGCCTTGGGTCCCCTCAAACAAATTCCGATGAACCTTTTCATCATGTACATGGCAGGCAATACTATCTCCATCTTCCCCACTATGATGGTGTGTATGATGGCTTGGCGACCCATTCAGGCACTTATGGCCATTTCAGCCAGTAAGTATTCTTGAAATAATAACCCTTCTCAGAGTTTAAGAATTAAGGGCAAATTCTTAGGCAAAACTCATATTGGAAATTTTTGGCATGGCTCTTGTCTAGTAGCAGGGGGTGGGTATGCAGGGTGGTAATGGTAGTGGTGGTGATAAGGAAGGGAAAACAGTGCTTATCATGGTTTTGGTTTACTTTTAGTCGTCCTATTTGCTATTTTACTATAGGTCTGTCTATATTATTTATGTTATCTTAATATATGCCCTGATTCATGTTGAAAAAAAAGTTTTGGTTTTCACACTTTGTTACCCCAACAGCTTTCAAGATGCTAGAAAGTTCAAGCCAGAAGTTTCTTCAGGGTTTGGTGTATCTCATTGGGAACCTTATGGGTTTGGCATTGGCTGTTTATAAGTGCCAGTCCATGGGACTATTGCCTACACATGCATCAGATTGGTTAGCCTTCATTGAGCCTCCTGAGGTAAGGCAAAAGAAATGTTAAATTTGGGGCCAGCTGTAATGTACAGTCAATAGCTGACCCATTTGATGGTGGGGGATTAGAAGTGGTATTAGAGCTCATTTCTTAACAAATCAGATCCATTAGGAAGTTATTTTTTAAGAATAAAACAAAATAGAGCTTGTGATTAAAGTATTAAGTACTTGATTAAAGAAGTTATTTCAGCACTCATTCCCACTCACCTATTTACTTTTTCTTGTTTCAGAGGATGGAGTTTAGTGGTGGAGGGCTGCTTCTGTGAACCTGAGAAAGGAGCACCCAGTGCCTATGTATTTGGATCTCATTTACAACCTTCTTTACACCCAGTGGCTCCTCTTCAGCATGTTTACCCCTAACATTATCACTCATGCTGAAAAGAACCAAAAGTGCTCTTCACCATGGTGAGGAGACACATCCTAGAAAGACAATGTGCATATCACTACAAACAAGAAGAAACTATACTACAATCTTTGACTGAAAATAATGTAGAAAACTTTATTTATGTTTCCAGTATACAGCAAAACAACAAATAAAATCATAACTCTATGTAAACAAAAGAATGGTTGCTGCTAAATCAAGAACCACAGCAGCATCTCCTTTTAATAAATTAAATGGTCAAGAACAATGCTTAAAAAAAGTTTTACAAGTTTCCCTTAAATCTATTATCCTTAATGTTCTAATTAACACAAGCTGGGACAAAAATTTTGTTGGAGACACTTGTGGAAGATGTGAGAAACTAATGCTGGATTCTGATTATACATGATGAAAAGAAAATTAAACCAGACAAAAAGTGCACATAAATATGTTTACAGTGTAATTGCTACTTTAATATCCACAATAATGGATTTTTAACATGTTTGGGGGAATGAGGATTGGAGGAATTGTTGGGGCCACAGGAATCCGAGGCAATGGAAGATACAAAGTAGTGATCTTTCCCCTGCCAAGAGGAACCTGGTACCTTTCAAGCAAATGCTGCAGTTCAAACTTCAGCTTTTAAGATAGCTATAGAAGGCAGAGGGCCAGCAATTGGAGAATGTATGTTATCATATCCTGCCCTGGTAGTCATAGCTAAGACTTAAAAGCTGGATCTTATTCAAAGCCAGGAAGAAGTCCTTCCTTTCTCTTCCTTCTTAAAACACAAAACCCCTTCCCCTAAGGTGCATTCTTATCAAGTTTTCGGTATTGCTTTATTTGCAGTGATTAAAAGAGACAAAACACTTTGCAGACAAACAACATAAGCAACACATAGACATGAAATGCTCTAGACAGAGATGAGTTTAAATCTGGCCTAATAACCATTTTCCCATGTAACAGTGATTTTGTGTTGTAGGGGTTGAATTAGTGCCTATATTAATAGCCACGAATTCCCTTATCCCTTTAAAAGATTCTTTTGGAGTTCCAACCACACAAACAAAAACTCTTTTAAAACTAACCTTAATTTCTGCCCGTATTTTTTCTATTTGGAAAAAATATATATAAATATCACTTTGCCCAGAGGGTATGTGTATATATAGAGGAATTCCTGGGTAGGCTGACCTTTAGAGCATGGATCTTCAATATCTTGGGTCTTGGTTGACCTGTCCCATTATTGCTGGATTCAACTAAGCAATAGAGTGTTGCAATGGAAATTGTAAACGATGCTTCTACCCTCTGCAGGAAGGAGCAGAATAAAAGACGTAAAGATTCTGTCTGCTTTGCTACCCTGACTCGGCCTGGAGGCTGAAAGAAGAGCAAAAGGGAATAACTTGAAACGACTCAATTTCATAAGCCATACTGAAGGGTTTTCTTTCCAGAGAAAATAGTCAGCTGGCACCTAGGTCAGCTTGCTCCATTTCTTATTGAGTAATCAAAAAAGTGGCACTATTAATCATTAATTGAAATTCAAAAGCAGGTATGAACACAGGCAAGATAGTTTCTCTAAATAACCTAACCTGAAAAATAATTTCACATATCTGAAATCTCTTAAGTCACAGGGTAATTTCTCTATGCTTGAAAGCCAGGTGCTTTGTGGTCAGACAATAAGCAAATAAAAAGCTAAGCTTGCACAAATATTTCCTTGACACAGAGCTAAAACAAAACAAATAGTAGAAGGCTGTTGACTTGGATAATTTCTTGGTTTAAAGCCAAGTTTCTGCGGTCAGGATGAAGAATTGAAAGGAGAAAGGAAAATGGTCATACTCGGCATTTAGGTGAGTGCCTCAAGTCTTCACTATGGCTTTAGAAATGAGTCCACAGGTTTCTTAAAAAAGTTTCTTGAATCAGGCCAATGCCAATTGTACACCACTTCACTGAAGAAGGTAAGCAGAGTAGCAGCAGCTCAATAACTTTGGCACTATGGAAGGAATATGGCTCTAGAACTTCAAATTCCATCGCTGAATCCCTCTTTAAAAGATAGTAGAAAGCTTTCAAGGAAGGATTTTAGCCAGTCTTCCTCTGATTTTTGACCTGTGCCTACTAACCCAGAGGGCATAAAAGGGAGAAGGAAAGGTGAACCTTCTGGTCAATGTGCATCACCAATGTGCATTTCCTAGATAACAGCTTGTAAGTTTTGCCCATGTGACATATGTAACCAGACTATATTTCAGTAAATCTTAATAGCTGCCTTTTGGAGTTTCCTTAGTTTGGCCATTTGAAAAGAATCTGAAAATTTTTTTTTACTCCACCTTTTAAAAACAATTTCCATGGTAACACTTCCTATATTTCAGTCTTAACCACAGAGTGGGTTTTGAGAAACAACAAATACATACCAATGTACTATGTGTACTTAAATCTGGCATTTTTGGGGAAATCTTGATTTGGAGGAAGTAGTAGAGACTGCAACCATGCTTCAGTTTTTGTATAATAGTACTCTAATATAAAATTAAGAGTCCTGAAGAGTAGTGGATACACTCAAGAGAATTATCTCTTGATAATTCATCTTGGCTTGCCACAGGTTATTTTCACCAGGATGTTAGGTCTTCATTTAGTTGGTCACGAATGAACCATGACTTCTGGGACTCATCTTTAATGTTAGATATGTACTTGCTTTTTGTCTTTAGATGAATTTGTAGCATCCCTTCTGCCCATTCATTTTATTGATTTAGCTTGTTAATTCTAACTTGCCTTCAACTGGTTCAGACATGGCTTTAGGACTTGACCACTGTTATGTTGAGGGAACATTCGCTTCTTCTGTAAGGACAAAATCATATAAGAAAAAAGAGCAGATCTATTTGTACTTTTTTGCACAGGTACTTGAAGCTCAGCTCATCAGGAGTTCAGTGTGATGTGTACAGAACACGGGCCTCTAGTTGGTGGGAGTGGTACTAAAGAGCTGTCATTTTCATGGAGGATGGAGCCATTTAGGAAAGATGAAGCCAAGCAGGGTCATTCAGAACTAGATTATGAATAAATGGTGATCACTTCACTGCCACCACCTCGGACAAGAAGGACTCGCTCTAGTCCCTCGGTGAGCACTTCTAGGAATTCCATGTCTTCAGAATTTGTCAAGGAAACAGGCAGAAGATCACACTTTATTACCTGGTATGCTAATCACAGTTTATCTGATTATGAAGCTGTAAAATCAACATGCTTGTTTTAATTATTATATATTCTGAATTGGAAGACTGAACTTTGGATTCAATTTAACCCTGTGAAGTAACCCAGGAATATAGTCTCTTTGCACACATAAGACTCTTTCCCATTTAGATTTTTAAATTTTTTCTTTAAAATTGGAAAACCCACAAGTAATTTTGTAGCAAAACAAGCTAAAAAAGAATAGCCACAATAGGGCAGCCTGTAAGACTCCTAGAAAGAACCCAAGTAATTTCTAAGTGAAGCTGCTCAAGTCAGATTTTTCTGCCAGCTCATTTTTTCTTTTCTCTTTTAACCTCTTTTCCTTAATGGTACTCGTGGGAATGGGACAGTCTATGCCATTGCAGTGCTGAAAGGGTCCCATAAAAACAATCCTGGGATCAGAGCATGAGAAAGAACATCTTTTTTTAGCCCTCAGAGGAGTTTCCACTTCAACTGCTTCTCCCCTAACTCCATCCAAAAGAAAGAGGCTTTTGCAAGTGGGCAGAGCCTGAAAAGGAGAAAAAATGTAGGTATTCCATCTCTAGGGATTGTCAGAAAGGGTTCTAAAACATTGAATATTAGAAGTCATGTTGCAAACATACCTAAAAAGTCTCTCTGAGGTTCAGAGAACATATACGACACCTCCAACTCCCCAAAAGGAAATTAATCCCATGTTTTTGTAAGAATCTTTGCTTAAGACCTTTAAAAGTCTTCTCTTAGCAAGAGGAAAATGTGGGCACAGACAATGACTTTTATAGTTAGCTAGTGGTCTCATCTAAAAAAGAAGCTAAGATTTTCCCTACTGGTAGCACCACTCTTGGAAAGGATACAGTTTTCATCACCCTCAGGGTTTCGGGGTGGCCCTGGCATATTCAATAAAACCAGCTTTGCTTCATGGGACTTGTTAACTATGACCTCATTGAGCTTCACTGCTGTATGCATCCGCCTCACATTGGACTGGTCCCTGGGAAGAAATGGGGAGAGGGGGAAGAAGGTGGTAAGGCAAGAGAAAACTAGGCATATAGTCAACTTAAAAAAAACTTGAGATATAGAACTTTTTTGCTTTGAATATGAATAATATATGAACAAAATGATTTCCCTATAATATTAATATCTTGGCTTTTCTCATTCTATGTTTGTTTTACACCAGAAGCACAGTAAGAGAAGAAGGATGGTTAGCCTGTATACAATGTTAACTTGTAGCTGATATGCATATGCAAACAATACAGAGATGGTTGGAATTGGGGGGAAATGAAGAACAGATTCCATTCTGTGTATCCAGGCAAAGTCACCCCTGTGGCACTGACTAGGATAATATGTTATGTGATAAAATTGTGAGTTGGAAAACTTACGGACGCATATTAAGCAGGTCCTGAAATCCTTCCATTGACTTAGCCTTTTGCCCCCGGGATGCCATGTACTTGTCTTTTGTCCAAGTCATGTGCACTTTCTCCTGATAGGTTTCTGTCTCTTCATCCTCATCAGAGCCAATGCTGGTCAATCGTAGCATTGAGTTTCGGTCTTTCACCAACTGTGCCTGAGGAAGGCCCAACACAGCTGTGACTCTACCTAATTTTCTCTTATGCTACATCTTTCAATTATTTTTGAAACAATAATGTAATTATAGTGTAATAACTAATAAAGCTAGAAGGGAAGAATTTGTCATCTTAGGAGAACAATACAATATCATTCATCTCTTTTAGTGACAGATTTTATAGGGCCAGGATTAGATCAATGCAGCAAGGTCTCACCTCTCTGTCCCGCTCTGTTTTAGATAGCCGCATGTGCCGGAGCATCTGAGACCTTTGTTCCATCATCAGAGTGCGTTCATAAGTATAAGCTGATATGTCACTGTCATGCTGCCACATATATCACAGAGTGGGCAATAAGTACAAAGGAGAAAGAAGGATGAACCATACATACTCGTTTCTACTCACTAAATTAAACCAGAGAAAGTATCACAATATCAACCTAAGTTTCACTCCTATTTTGTTCAGTCACTGAGCTACATAAACACAATATTGTGGATTGTACATCGAATTCAAAAGCTCCGCGAGTCTTTTCCATAATCTAACCATTATATATGTTATTTCCTTAAAACACAAAACATAACCCCAATTTTTCTTTTAAATACTGCCAGGTTATGAAAAAAAGTTATGTGTGATTTTAGCATGAATGTATGAATGAAAACTTAAATTATATTAAGCAGACAAAAATCTGGCAGAAATACAGGCCTGTGTAACAAAGAAGAAAGCAAAAATAAAAAAAACACCAAATATATTTCACATACACACTCTACTTATCTATATCAATATATTAGGGATGGTTAGAACTAAGGGATTAATCCATATTTGCAGCCGAAGAATTTCCCAAATCAGAAAAAGTCCTAGGAAGACAAGATGGGGGAAGGGTGGTCTCTTTGTTCTGAAATTGAGCTTTCTCACCATCTCCACCACTTCCACCTCTGCTTCAATGCGCAGGTGATACAGGAAGGTAGCCAGGTCCTTCTTCATCTGAATACTGTTGTCCTCTAGTTGGGCTACTGTGAAGATCCGTATGCTGCATTTTCGCCACACCTAAGAGAGTATGACACATACATGGATGATCAGATGCAAGAAGGTAAAAGAATTATTTCCTAAAACAAGGCATTTCTGCCTAGAGCAACCTTGGTATATTCATTCCTAGCTTTCTACTTGCTACATTATTGTAAGGAAAAAAAGACTGACTCTTAAGAAACACATTAAATACCGTTTTAAGGAGTTCCTAATTTCATAACAAAAAACTGGGAAGAAGGAAAAGATGGCATGTGGTACATTAGGAGGGTGCTTTAGTCAGATAGCATACTGATAACCATGCATACTGACTATAATATTTACTATTTAAAATTTCAGTTTATACCAGCCTAGAATAATGAGTCCAGCTAAGCTCTCCATTAGATGTAAAGGAGAAATTAAGACCTTTCTAGACATACAAAAATTGAGGGAATTCTCCACTAGAGGCTTGCACTACAGGAAATACTGAAAGGGGTCAGCTCCCCTAAAACAAAATGACCAAAACAAAACAGAACACTTAATTAGGAGTAAAGTGACTATCAGGCAAACAGAAACAGAGGAGTGCAACCTTTACTAAGAACAGGGCATTATAAGCTTAAATAATAATAAGAGAATTGCTATAGCAAGATAGTAATGAATGTTCAGCATACATAGGGACAAATTGAGATAATAATGACTGAAAAGGGCGGGGGGAATTCAAAGATCCAAATTCGAAAATGGGAATGGAGATAAGGCATGCGCAGAGGGTAAGGGACAACTGTATATATATAACAATCCTTTATGTATTCTTAATGGTAACCACACAACCAAGAATCAGAACTGAAGTATATAACATAAAACAAGAACAAGAGGGAAAACACACAAAACCCAACCAAAATAAAGATAACAGAAGCACAAGGACAAGGAAGCAATGGGAACACCGAGCTACCAGAAAGCAAAAGATAAAATGGCTATAAGACCCCATATTTCAATAATCACCCTAAATGTAAATGGACTGAACTCACCAATAAAAAGGCATGGAGTTGCAGAATGGATCAACAAACAAAATCCAACCATATGCTGCTGCCTTCGGCAGACACGTCTCAGCTCCAAACACAAATATAGACTCAAGGTGGAAAATGATAATTCAAGCAAATGGCATTCAGAAAAAAGCGAGAGTAGTGGTACTAATATCGGACAAAATAGATTTCAAAATAAAAAAGGTATAGAAAGATACTGAGGGACACTTCATAATGATGAAAGCAATTATGCACGAAGAGGACATAACACTTATTAATATCGAACCAACCATATTCTCTGATCATAATGCTTTGAAACTAGAGATCAATAGCAAAACGAAATCAGGAAGAACCACAAACACATGGAGATTAAACAACATGCTACTGAAGAATAACTGGGTCAGGGAACAAATAAAAAGAGATCAAGAGATACACAGAACGAATGATAATGGTAGTACAACATATCAAAACTTTTGAGACATGGCAAAAGCAGTCGTAAGAGGAAAGTTCACATCATTACAGGCCTATCTCCAAAAACAAGAATGAGCCCAAATAAACAACCTAATGCTTCATCTTAAAAACCTAGAAAAGGAAGAACAAATGAAGCCTAAAGTCAGCAGACAGAAAGAAATAATCAAAATTAGAGCAGAAATAAATGAAACTGAAAACGAAAAAAACAATAGAAAAAATAAATGCAACGAAGAGCTGGCTCTTTGAGAAGGTTAATAAAAATTGACAAACCCCTGTCTAGACTCACTAAAGAAAAAAGAGAAAGGATACAAATAAACAAAATCAGGAATGAAAGAGGGGAAATTACGACTGATATCGCAGAAATACAAAGGTTCATGCAAGAATACTATGAAAAAGTATATATTAACAAATTTAATAACCTAGAAGAAATGAACCAGTACTTAGAAAAATACAATCTTCCTAGACTGACTCAAGAAGAACTGGAAAATCTAAATGGACCAATCAGCAGTATGGAAATTGAAACAATCATCAAAAACCTACCAAAAAGTAGAAGTCCAGGACCAGATGGCTTTACCAGTGAATTCTACCAAACATTCAAAGATTTACTACCTAGTCTCCTCAAACTCTTCCAAAAAACCGAAGAGAAGGCAATACTTCCCAACTCTTTTTATGAGGCCAATATTACCGATACCAAAACATGGTAAAGATAACACAAAAAAAGAAAACTACAGGCCAATATCTCTCATGAACACAGATGTAAAAATCCTAAATAAGATACAGCAACTATTAAAAAGATTATACGCCACGATCAAGTGGGCTTCATCTCAGGGGCACAGGGATGGTTCAACATACGCAAATCTAATGTGATACACCACATAAACAAATTAAAAAATAAGAATCATATGATCATATTGATAGATGCAGAAAAAGCTTCTGACAAGATACAGCATCCATTTATGACAAAAAAAAAAAAAAACAACTTAACAAAATAGGTATAGAAGGAAAGTACCTTAACATAATAAAGGCCATCTATGACAAACCCTCAGCTAACGTTATACTTAATGGTGAAAAACTAAAAACCTTCCCTCTAAGATCAGGAACAAGGCAAGGCTGTCCACTATCACTACTGTTATTCAATATAACACTGGAGGTCCTAGCAAGTGCAATCGGACAAGAGAAAGATATAAAAGCCATCCAAATAGGAAACGAAGAAGTCAAACTGTCACTATTTGCAGATGACATGATTCTCTATATAGAAAACCCTAAAGACTCCACAAAAACACTACTAGAAAGAAAAAGCAAATACAGTAAAGTTTCTGGATTAAAAAATCAACGTCCAAAAATCCATAGCGTTCCTATACTCTCATAATGAAGTGTCAGAAAAAGAAGAAAAAATAATTCCTTTTGCAATTGCAACAAAAAGAATAAAATACCTAGCAATAAATTTAACGAAACATATAAAGGACCTATATAATGACAACTACAAGACCCTATTAAAAGAAATTGAAGAAGATAAAGCACAGAAGACCCTGAATTGCCAAAGCCATCCTGAGAAAAAAGAATGAAGCTGGAGGCATCACTCTGCCCGACTTCAAATTATACTACAAAGCGACAGTAATCAAAACGGCATGGTATTGGCAGCAAAACAGACACACGGACCAATGGAACAGAATTAAGAGTCCAGAAGGAAACTCATCTTTATATGGACAATTAATTTTCCTTTTCTTTTCTCCTCTCTTTAATTCCCTGTCCCCTGCCCAACTTCCACCCCTGACGTATGGATGTTGCCGCTTCCCCTTAAGAACTGGATCTCTGAAGGCGGGGCGTCTCCTCCCACACGCTCGCGGCATGCACCTGGGGCCTGGCAACCCTGGCGCACTCGGGGGGCCTAGCGCACCCAGGGTATGGTCCGTGGCTCCACCTGGGGCGTGAACCTAGGTCCTTCTGCGTGTAAAGCAGACATGCTAACCACTACACTATGGAGCCACCCCAAGGGCAATTAATTTTCGATAAAAAAGCCAAAAACATACAGTAAAGAAAAGAAAGCTTCTTTAATAAATGGTGCTGGGAAAACTGGAAGGCCACCAGCAAAAGAATGAAACTAGACTCAAAATGGATTAAGGACCTGAATATAATACCTGAAACAATAAAATGCATAGAAGAAAATATAGGAACGAAACTCAAGGACCTTGGACTTAAAGAGAATTTTATGAATTTGACCTCAAAAGCAAGGAAAGTAAAAGCAAAAATAAATGAATGGGATTACATCAAACTAAAAAGCTTCTACTCAGCAAAAGAAATTGTCAAAAAAGGTAAAAAGGCAACCATCCGAAAGGGAAATATATTTGCAATCAATGCATCCGATAAGGGCCTAATATCCAAAATATGCAAAGAACTCATAGGACTCAATAACAACAAAAAAGCAAATGATCCAATCAAAAAATGGGCAGAGGACCTGAACAGTAACTTCTCCCTAGAGGACATACAAATGGCCAACAAATATATAAAAAGATGCTTAACATTGCTAGCTATTAGGGAAATGCAAATCAAAACCACAATGAGATACCATCTCACACCTGTTAGAATAGCTATAATCAACAGGACAAGTAATAACAAATGCTGGAGAGGATGTGGAGAAAAAGGAACCCTCATACACTGCTGGTGGGAATACAAATTGGTACAGCCTCTATGGAAAGCAGTATGGAAGTTCCTCAAAAAACTAAGAATTGATCTACCATATGATTCAGCAATCCTTCTACTGGGTATTTACCCCAAAGACTTGAAAACTCATATCCAAAAAGATATTTGCACACCGATGTTCATAGCAGCATTATTCACAGTCGCCAGGACATGGAAGCAACTGAAGTGTCCTAGGATAGATGACTGCCTAAAGAAACTGTGGTACTTATATACAATGGAATATTGCTCAGCCATAAGAAGAGATGAAACACTGCCATTTGCGAGAACCTTGATGGACCTCGAGATAATCATGCTAAGCGAAATAAGCCAGACATAAAAAGTTGAAAATCACATATCACTTATATGTGGGATATAAACCTAAAAGCAACAAATGAACAGGACAAACAGAGATTCATAGACATGGACTATAGACTAGTGGTTACCAGAGGGTAGGGAGTCGGGGAGGAGGGGGAGGTAGACGGGGTAAAGGGGGTCAAATATAGGGTTTAGAGAGAGTGTGAAGTGGGTAAAGGGGATCAAATATCTGGTAACTGAAGGAAAGCGGACTTTGGGTGGTAAACGCAATAGAATATATAGATGTCAAATTATAATGTACACCTGAAAATTATATAATTGTATTAACCAATGTTATCCCAATAAACAATTTAAAAAAAAAAACTGTTTGTCTCATACACACATGCACACCCTTAGGTTTCCAAAATTTGAGAGACTTTGGTCTTTTTTTTTTTTAAAGGATGTGTTTACTTGTTAATGTTTTTCCAAAGGTTCATATGAAACTTTACTGAGTTGTGAAATTTTATTTGCAGATAGGGAGCTATCAACTACAAAGAAAATTATTTCTCATAAGGTTGAAATTGGGACCATGGGAGAGCCAAGAATAATCCCCAACTCTTCTGATTCTAAGCCCCAACACTATATAATCAAAGAGGAAAAATTTATCTAATCAACAGGACAGAAGTTAAGGAAGACTTTTTAAAAAGATGTCTAAAATACCTTGTGCTGTTTAAGTAGAAATGGTAACAGCATGAGCATCCCTCCATCATGCACAATCCACCACACATCAATGTTGCCCTCAGAAAACTGTTCCACATTGCTGGGAAAGAAGGAGATGTTTTTAGCCACCAGCAGGGCCAGATGGGCAGCAGTTGTCACTCGAACTGTTCCTAGGGAGAAAAAAGAGAGAACTGGGATAAACGGAGAAGAATCCTTTGGATTGCCTTGCTTCCCATCATGTCAGGAAAACAAGGAAAATGTTCTTTTAGATTTCTTTGAGCAAGGTGTCCTATTATACACCTCATCAAGTAAAAAAAAAATCTGAACAGTTAACAGAATTCAGCTGAATACCAGGATTTCCTTTACTAGATATATTCTGTTCACTACCTTTCTAAGAGGGAGGATATATGAATTTGAGAGATTTTTGAGGCTGAAGGACAATCCTTCCAATTCATGTGAGAATGTCAATGTGGGAGATCACAAATGAAAACATGGCAATTTCAGAGGTAATTCCTAACATAAAGCTTGACAGAGATAAACAATTCATGAACGTAATGTAAAACTAGAGGGTGTGAATAGAATAAGGTTATTACTACTAGTAGTTATTTAGGTGCCCTTTTGAGAACATGCTTCAGCAATGGCATAGTCTCTACTTAGGAAGCTAAGGAGTGGGGTTACAAGTAACAGGGATTTAACTATATCCCCTATTTGGATCCTCGGGAGATTATGAGATGTGTTTCGTACCAATGAAAGTCTTCCAAGCTCGAGCATCTTCACTCTGGCGCCAGCCATTAGGCCATCCCATCACCACTGTGTTGTGCTTCATGCCCCCAAGGCCGCATGACTGGATGAGGTGGGAGATACCTTCTTTCAACTTGGCAGCCACCACTAGCTGGCAGAACCCTTTCACCTTCTCTGCCTCCATTAGGTGCTTTATAGTCTAAAAGAGAGACAAAACTTCAACACTGGATTGCTTCACCTTGAACCTTTTAACTTGCTACTCCTTCATATTATATTCCCTTCCTCTTTCTAAAGTGCATAAATGGTATCTCCTATAGAAAAGTCCAAAAAGTTAAAATTATCCCAATGAAATTTCATGATCCTTTGTCTTTTTCACTTTCTAAGTGCTTACTACATATATAGGTGGTTGTCTACATGTGGTTCCTCTGCCTTTTTCTCTTTTCCTTCTTTGTAACATACCAAAAAATCAAGAACGGGGATCTTCACAAAGTGAATATTCAATATCCTCTCTTAACTGACCAGGGTGGGTGTGACTATGATCTCCTTCCTTCTTCAGTGACTCATATTACTAGAAATTCAATGTGATAATTCAGTTTCACTTTTGAATTTTTTCAGGCATATATTATTTTTTGTTTCTCCTGTTTCCATTTTCCTTTTTTTTTTAAGTTTTATTTCGTGTTTATTTTTTAAAATTTATTTACTTTTAATTCTTTAAAGTCACCACCATATCCTTTTTTGACATTTTAATAGTAATTACTGAGGACACTTGTATTTGCTTTACTATTTTATTTATTCAAGCCAACTTGGAGATATTATTTCATTTACTCTTACTCTACTCTCTTAGTGGAAGGCAAAGGTAATATGGAAAATGGATATGATTTTCCCAAAGGCACAGATTAAGTTAGTAGTGTAGCTAGGATATTATGTAGGATGTCTTGATTTCTAATCCTGTGCCTTTTATTTATTTTTACCATCATTCAGAACAAATTTTCTTTCCAGCATCTTGTTTTTAGGGTTTCAAAGCATTCCAAAATGAAATCCAGTAAAAATTTTGAAATGTAATTGGAAATTTCTCCAAAGGGTCAGTTCTATCATTTATACTAAATATTAGAGTGAAAACTACTTTCTCCTTCAGAGAGAACTTTAATATTGAGTAAGCAAATCAGAAGTAGTGAAGAAATGTTGCTCATATGACACAGATTAGTAAAAAAGAAGAAAAGTTGTTCGTTTCATTGCTCCTTGTCACAAGATTGAGAAGACCTATCTCTATATTTCAAAGGATAGATTAGTTTCATGACTTTTCTCGAGGCTGAGTCAATGTTTGCAGTCTATTTGGAAATGCCGCTTAGCCTTGATAATCTTACAGTTTGGTAATGCTTTAAATAGGAAGGAAGTACACATTACTATCTTCTGTCTCATCTTATTATTTGGGAGACTATGACTGTTCAAAAGTCAGCATTCAGAGGGAAATTATTTAGATCACTCAGGAAAGGGATTAAGTTAGATATCTGAGGTCTTACTACTTAACAACACAAAACCATACGCTTAATTACACTAAGTCAATAAGCCTTGACTCTTACCTGCTCAGCAGCTAAAGCTTCACCATAGTTCTCCAGGAAATTCCCCACAATGACTGAGCCCACAATAGTGAGACCCTTTCCTGCTTTAAGCTGTGAAGCAAAGGTGAGGAGGCGAGGATGCTTGACGTGTAAGTCTTCATCTAGTTTCATCAATACAAGCAACTGAGGCCTGTAAAGAAATTGGTGCAGAGTGTGGGTAAGGGGAAGAAAATACTTTGGGTTAGGGGAGCAGAATGACAATTCTATCCTTTAATTCAAGAGATCTGTATAAAACATGTAATTTAACAGAAAGAAGAGATTAAGGGAAATGACAGGATGAGAGTATAGAATTATTTTGAATCCTTCCAGTATTATCTCAAATTGATCTTCAAGGAAGAATAAAAATGGTACAAATCTAGATCATAAATCACATGAAGAAAAAATAATAAAGAAATCAAGGATTTGGGACAGTTCAAAATAGGTCCATTACACTAATTCCTTGAGCCACATGACTTCCCTATCCTATAATCAATGAAGCACACATTTCTGTGTGTTAACTATGTGCCAAACACCACTAACGCTCTCTTGATTTCTTTACCTCCAGTTTTTAGTGTGTGGAGGTCCTTCCTCTAGCCGGAGCAAAGCAAATCGGGCTGCACTGAGGGACAGTCCACGGATACCATCACCCCATTCTTTCTCAGCTCTGGGAGAAAAAGGAGAAAAGAGCAGGGACAGATTTAAACCACAGCATGTACAATTTCAAAAAAAAAAGTTTACTTTTTCTGAGTTTAGAAGTAATTTATGCACATAGTAGAATATTAAAAGTCATATTATTAATGATTTATATAATTCTCTTTACTAATATTATAAACTCATTGTAACCAGATCAACACTACTATTCCAACAACAGAATGTACTGCACAGCAGTTCAGAATTAAGGCGGGAAGAATCATTTACTTGTTCTTTCATGTAACTATTCAAAAACAATAATGTAAAATGACAGCTTGAATTAGAAAATTAATACAGACTCAAAGTTTATATTGAAAATAATGGGAGAAAGTAAAACACAATGTAATCTTCTGAATCAGTGTTATTTATTGCTAATTTTTGGAAGTTGTAATCAAGTCTTAGTTGTTACAAAGTTATTCAGAACTAACTTGTTTTTCATCCCAGAGACAATCCCTTTACTCAAAAAATAAGCAAAAATATTTTCATTTGTGTTATACTTTGTTAAAACTCATCGTTATTATTTGGATAACGATGTCCTTTTAGTTATTTTATCATTGATCCAGTCATACATTTTCAATAGGTTTCCCTTGTGATTAAAAGCCTGTATCCATAAGATGGTTACAGGAATTATCAGGGGACCAAAATTTAGATATGAATGAAGTTATCTGGATCCTTAATGCAATTTTCTTTGGGCTCTAACCAAAGTAGGCAACTTTGATACTTTTAGCAGTGATCATGGTCAAATCCACAGACTCACCCTTGGTACTCAATGTACTTGTAGATCATACCAGCTATTACCATAGCTACGATGGCATAATACCAGGAAGAAATGAACATAAGAGCCAGACAGATACTCATTCCCATGAAAGAGAGGGCCCTAGAAAATTAAAAACACACACACAAATGAGTGTTTTTCCAAGCAGGTAAAAAAGAAGTCTGTGCTAGAGATGCTTCTTAAATTGTGGTGAGGAATTATTTTTCTAAAAAAACCCTTAGAAAACAAAAACTAATTCACTGCAGACAGAATTTTCATAAAAGGCTATAACAATGCATTAAATAACTACATTTACTGAAGTTTTACTGTGTAAAGAACTTCATTGCTCTATTATTCATTTCAAAGAATAGGAGAGCTGTTAATCTAGAGATTAGGAGCTAATGAAAATACACAGTAAAGAGAAAGAGAAAAATAATAAAAGCAAAATAGTAACACATAAAGTTCATAATGAACTTTTCACTAAAGTTAAAGCTATAAAGAGGATTGGAGGTATGAAGATCTGTTGAAGATCTAAATTTTTGCCTGATAAAGGTCACATCCATGCCCACCACCAGTAAGTGAAGCAGAAAAGGGTCAAGGAGAAAGTCAGCAGAGAGGAATGTAGCAACAGGTACATACAGAACATATTAAAGAACTTTTAGCTACGATAGAAAAAAATGGAAAAAGATGGGTGGTAGCTAAAAACATGACGGCTCCTTTAGACTGAGGAGACTTGAACATGATAGCAGCAGCTGCAGCAACATTTTGTTGATAACTTTAACACGTACCAGGCATTGTGCTAAGCACTTTAGAGTATCTCAAATCAACTCTATGAGATAGGTAATATTATTAGTTCCATTTTACAAATGAGTAAAATGAAATTTTCATGGTTATGTGTTTTGTTGAAAGTTACAAAGCTAGGAAATAGTAGAGTTGATATTTGAACTTAAGTGATCTGACTCCAAAGCTCACTCTTAACTCCTAAATGAAATTATCATAAGGAAGAGAGTTTGAGAATGAAACTATGAGACTATGAGTCCAAAGATAGAAAGTGATAAACTCCAGTGCTTAGCTACAAGGGAAATTGAAAGAGATATGAAAAAGGAAGGTGGTTTTAGCCTGAAAAATGTAGCAGGATGGAAATATTTCAATTTTGATCTTTATTCTCAAGTGGGTGTTATCAATTATTATAAAGCAATATATGAAAAAACATGGCGGTACGTCAGGAATTCAGGTGAGTAGTGAAAATTCAAAGAACTAGCCAAGAAAAAAATTGTATCAAGAACCCAGAATCTCCTAGTTTTCTAAGTTCAATGATGGACTCTCTCCAAATTGGCGGGGATGTGGGGAGGAAAAAGCAGACTCACCAGTGGTAGTAGCGGAATCGGGGTCTCCAGTTGGGTGTTCGAAGTAATGTTTGCAAGGCACATGCCAAGTTCACAAAGAGGTAACACATGAGAAAAAACCTAGCAGAATAAAAACAAATGATAAGAGGAATGATTATTATTGTAAAATGATTCTTCAAGAGCTATTTTAAATAATTGGGGATGTGTGCTCTGCTAAAACCTTTGTTCTAGCCCAGTAGCCTTTGATTAAGACTAGGAAATAGAGAAACATAAACTCCCCACAAACCTGCTCATTTCCTATGTTCTCTCTGAGCGATGACATAACGAAGACCTCAAAGATGAGGTCATCTTTCGTTGCTCATCTTTGTTCCAAATTCACTTATCAAATCCTATGGATTCTATATATTTAAAAATCTCTACCACTATCACCTTAGTTCAGGCTCTCATCGCTCCTCTGCTAGATTAGTTAAATAAACATCCAATCGGCATGCCTAGATCATTTTTAGCTTTCTTCTAATCTATCATTTATACCAAATTGATCATTCTAAAACATAAATATAATCATTTTGCTCTCAAAGGATTATCCCCTACTTCTAGGTAAAAGTTCCAGGTTCTTTGTGATCTGGCTCTACCTACTTCTCTGGTCTGCTGCTTCCTAACATGTACCCTCCACTCTATCAAAGCCAAATTGCTCTCTGGATGTGCTCCATTATTTCATCCTTAATTCCTTCACACACATCACCTGCCTGGAATCTCTTTCACCCCTTTGCTGCTTAGCAAATAACCAGTCTTCCTTTTACCCCTTTGCTACTTAGCAAATAACCAGATGCCTCACTTAAGAGCAGCACTCATAGCACTCAGGGTGCATTTTACCACAGTATTCATCACATTACACAGGGATCATTACTTTTTTCAGCTACCATCAGTTCCTTAAGACTGTGTCTTATTCATTTTTGTATTTGCAGCATACTGCCCAGTGCCAGCGAGGTAGTATGTCATCAGTAAGTCACAGCTGAATTAATAAAACCTAACAGTGGTAGTAAAAGCTACAATCAATTAGTAATAATCAGAAATGAAGGCAAAGAACATCTGAAGTTATATAGGTAGGAAGAAACTATGACTATTATAGCCTTACATAAAACTTCTCAGGAATATTTATTATATAGTGAAGTTACATCTCTAATTGGCTCACTTTGTAGTTATCACCATTGTTATAGACCTGATGGAAACCCACATGTATTATATATCACATAAGCAAGAATGACTGAAGACAATAACTGGCTCTTACATGGAAAGAATTGGGGCCACAAGATCCAGTGAGGCGATAAGGATTCCCAGCTCTGCAATGGCAGCAGTCAGAAGTAAAGCCCAAGTAGGTTCCCCATTGGCTTTGCTGTGACCAAAAACCTGTACAAAGGGAAATAGACATAGGAGTGTGGGAAGTGTTTGAGTCAGTGCTCACTGAATCTTCTATGATATAGTTTCAGACATCTGAAAGGTAACAGTGTTGCAACTGTGCTATCTTTTAAACACCTTTACCCAACTCACATATTAACTCATACTAGGGATTTAGACAGTTTTATACTAAAAACCGACATGTTTTTTCATATTATATGATCTAGTAATTCATAAGCCTATGACAACCACACTGTTTCTCATAAGACCTGAGAAAAAAGGAAAAGGGCATAGGACAGGGTCACTCACCCTCAGAAAGGGTATGATGTTATCCTTGGCTATAGCTTGTAGCAGCCTTGGTGCACCTGTGAGACTCTGAAGTCCAGCCCCACAGGTTGAGAAGAAGGAGCCAATAACAATCACCCACGGGGATGGCCAAGATAAGGTACCTACCACCAGATTACCTTTCACAGCATCCCCAAACCTGAGAGAGAAATAAGAGTGGAAAAATTAAATCTGGAAAGAACTTTAGACTGTTTGGTGCAAGAGGCCTAACTTTTGGCTCATCTCAGCTTTCAACACGCCTTTCTCACTAAGCTTAATCATTTCTAGTTTCTGATTTAAAGAGACGTGTGACTCTTCCTTTCACTTGAACAATGAGAGGCTACTGTAAAGTTATTATTTGGCTTACTTATAACATTGTTGTGTCTCAGGGAATAGGTGGCCCAAGGAGAGGAAGAGAGATGAGGGAACTGCTGGTCAGTGGAGTAGCCAGAACACACACATTTATTAAATTGACAGTCTTATATGTGTGTGGTTTATGGTGCCCCGCAACAAATACAATAGCAACATCATAGATTACTGGTTGCAGATTACCATAACGAATATAATGAAAAAGTTTGAAATATTGTGAGAATTACTAAAATGTGACAGACACATGTGAGCAAATGCTATTGGAAAAATGGTGCTGATAAACTTAGCTGATGCAAGGTTACCATAAACCTTTACATTGTAAAAAAGAAAAACTCAGTATCTGCAAAGAGCAATTAAGTGAAGCATCATAAAATGAGGTAAGTCTGTATTAAGGTTCCTGTCCTCAAAGGACTCAATCCAGTAGAGGAGAGTGATATAAAAACAAGTAGCTGCAATATGGTATGGTAAAAGCAATAGTATAGTGTGCTTAATGTAGTGGTTGAACAAAGGGAGGGGTGGTTATCTGTGTGAGTGAGTCTGGGAAAGCTTCATAGGATAGAAGATACTTAGTCTAGTCTTAGAAGATGAATATAAGTCTGGCAGGTGGAAATAATCGATTCTAAGTAAGGAAAACCATACAGACAAATGTGTGAATGACCGCAGATCTGAAACAAGGCACATTTAACTTTAAGTTATGGCTGGAGCACAGAGAGTTTAGGAGGGAATGGCTGGAGATGAGATTAGAAAGAGGTAGACAGGGCCAGATAAAAGTAATGAGTTTTAAAAGGCTTTGGTCGGCTCTGAAGCAGGAAAGTTTGTTTTTTAGAAGAACAGTTCTGGTAGCAGCATGGAAGAAGGATTAGAAGGTGGTTAAACCGAAAGGACGATTATTACAATAATCTAAGCAAAAGATCCTGAGATCTTGTACAAAATGATGGGGATAAAGAATAGTGGAAAGTGGAAAGAATGAGATCTACTACTGTGAAGGGTAGAATTTACAGGGCTTAGAAACCAAATGAATGAGGGAATTGATGAAAAAAGTGTAGGATGGATGACACATAGGTTTCTGTTTTGAAAAAGGAGTGAATGGTAAGGCCATTAAGTCCCCAAGATGGGAAAATGGGAAGAGATACAGCAAGTTTCGGGGAAGCATTTTTCTGAAAATTTCTTGCAAAAACATATTTTATACTCATAGGTGAAAGGAAAACACTCAGCAGCTTTCATGAAGGAAATGAAGAAAGTAAGTTTCAAGCTTTTATTTAGAATGCCAAACAGATACATATGTATGTCTCATAAAGGAGATGCTAGAGACACTTGAAAGTTTTATTTTTACTTCCTTCCTTTACTTTTGGTCTTAGTTTTCCAGGTCTTAATGTACAGGTAAGTCATTATTCAGACAAATTCAATACTATATTGAAAAGTTTTATTCACTGCATCTCACGTATTTATAACAACATACTACTGGCCCTTATTATTCACTAACCTTTTTGAGAACTATATACTGTATGTATATTTTCTAATTGTTAGTCATGGTAGATACCTCAGGTTGGGTTTTGAGTTTATAACTGTCTTGGGGTTATGTGGGATAATCAGACATAATAGAAAACAGACACATGATTGTTACAAAGAAATCAGCTACTCACTTGTCTCTGAGAACAACGCCTTCAATACATGCGCCAAAAAGTACAACATTGCTTAAATCTACCATATTGAGTGTCAAGGAAAATGATGTTCACCCTTTAAGATGAGATATAAAGCAGACACTCAGGATTATTTCTTCTATCAGTGAAATGAGTTGTTAAATTCACTGATCCTATAAATCCTTTCTTGAATTTTAAAGATGACGTGGGTAGATTATCTGGTGAGAAGGTGGTAGAAAGCAGATATCTTTATTACCAGGATAAAAATACTGATCACCCTAGTTCTACTTGATGTTCCTATGACTAAGACCCAGGTTGGATCCATGAAAAGGATACAGACAAAGGAAGTGGTCAGTATGGCAAGGATAGTGCCAATGGGAATAGACTTTTGAGCATCTTTCAGGTCTCCAGACCTGTTTGATCCAGCCATGATACCTTTAGAGAAGGAAAAAAGAACAAGTTAACCTCTTCAGTTCCTAGACATTTTGACATTCATACGAACATCAAAGACTAGAGGCAAATCTAGGAATCTTGAAAATATAATGTTGTCTCCTGAGAAAAATCACAGTTGGAGTCTGATAGCTTCTCAAACAGAAAACAGCCCTACTGCTTACCTGTCACAGAGGGAAAGAAGATTCCCACAAGAAGAGTGAAGGAGGTGGTGATGTCAACAAGGACATACTCATGGTTTAAACTCCCTAAAACATCAGAAGATTTGGCTGAAGGCTTTTCGATGATCTCTCCCTTTGGTAGATAATTACTCCAAAGATTCTCTGCAGTGGGCAAAAAGAGGAGATATAAGCATCAGCGGTATGGAAAGAAGATATTTATATAATTTCTACCCAAACCACCTTCTAAATCAGACTCCTCATTTATAGGGCTTTTAAAGGTATGCTTGCTTCTACATGAGCACATATACACATACAATAAAGTACGCATAAACCAAAAACTGATGCCCCTCCTCACCTGGTTCAAATATACTTTGACAAAATGCTCTGGTACATACAAATGCAGTTAAATTTACTGATGCAAATTAGTAAAACTTAAGCAGACTAAAGCTAACTGCCCTGCAAAGCCCCTTTGTTTTTTTATTAGTCATCAATGCTGTTTCTAATACCTCAGTGTAAACTTCCTAACATGCAAAGAAATTTGTGGATCCAACAATTAAAATAGAATTCATGTAAAAGTTTCAGAAATTTAGCTAAGTTAGGAAAACACATATGTGGATGTGGTGACATTAAAATAGTTCCATTCTAGCTGCAAGAGGAACATTAGCAATTTTACAATAACACAAAGAATATTTTATTATCTTATCCTAGATTAAAAAGTGATTTGCTTAGCTCTTTCAAAAGGAGGTAATTTGTAGCAGACAACACTGCAAGGGAGTCCTGAAAAAGGATAACTTTACTAATAAAAAAGTAGAAAGATGTTGAATTAAGAGCTGTATGCTGAACTTAAAAAGGGAAATGGCCCATTTTCCTCAGAGAAAAAGGAAAAACTTGTCCAGAACTCTCCTAACTTACCTGTAATGACACCACTAGCCAACCCAGGAATGCCCTGGATTGAAGTGACGTTATTATGAACAAAGTATTCATCACAGGTGGCATTGAAAAACTGACTTGAGTTACAGAAGAAGCCCCATAACTTTGATGGTACTGTCATGTTGTTCATTTCCTTGGTCTTAGAGCAAATGTCAATGTGTCTTGATGAAAGAGTCCGGTTACCCAGCATGCAGACACTAAGTAAAAACAAACAGGAAGAAAGATGAAGCAAAGGAAAAAGATTTTAAAAAAGAAAATGGGTTAGAAATAGGTTAGTAAATAATAGGGCTAGTAAAGAAAAAAAAATCTCATCTCTGAGAGCATCTACTGTCATAGATGGGAAAGAAACTATTATTTATTGACTAGCCCTGCCAATTTAATCCTTACAGTGACCTCACATAATATGTATTAGTATTTTGATTCTATGGATGAAGGAACTGAAGTTTGGGGAGATAAGGTAGTCTGCCTGAGGTCATACAGGTGCTGGTGATAGTGATCGAATTTAAATAGAACTGTCTGAAGACACTGTGCTGACTCATCTTCCAAAATGTCCAGGTTATTAACCAATTGTTAGATCTAAAAGAATCCTAGAATCTTTTTGTTCTTACCAAAAAAATTTCCACTAATTTTATTTTTGGTTTAGGAAAGCCTTATGTCACAACAAACCCCTTGAAAATGTTATGCTAAAAGTCAAACCTTCTGGCTACTGTTTGGAGGAAGACAGCTTGGCTAAAATTAAAAAGCACATCCATCTGTGGCCTAAGAGAAAATTGTTTTTGAACTTAAGCCTAGACACAGTGGGAGTGAGGATATTTAAGGATAATACAAACAGTCACTGCTGATTTTATTTTTTTCTTTAACCCAGAGATACAAATACGAAAAAAGGAATAATAAACCCACAGTTAAAATATCTCTCAGAAGAAACAAAGCAACTTTTAAAATCTGCAAAATGACAGCATAAATACTTAATGAACCCTGCAGCCATTACTCGGCTTCAACAACTCTCAACATTTCCCAGTCTTGTTTCATGCATTGCTCTAGGTTTTTGTTTTGTTTTACAGGTATATTTTTGTTTTGTTTTGCTGAATACCTGCTGGTGGTGCTTGAGGTTGCAGCGTTTACTCCGAGATAACTAGCTGATTACAGTCCTAACCTTGACTCCCAAATCTGCCACGAAATAGCTCGTTTTTTGTTATTATTTTCACATCGCTCTAGCGTATCGACAGTCTTTGGAAACAAATGACATCATTCTATTGATAGCATTCTGTTTTTAGTAGTGATATTTCCATTTACAAAATAGAGTAATGTTTGATTGCTGAAAATGTCAAATCCTAGAAAACATAGCATTTCTATGTGTGATGTTAAATTAACTAATGCTGGCAGTGGGCTACACCTTTTTTTCCTAAATGGGAAAAGGGTTAAAAAAATACCATACATCATGACCTTTTATCCATAAAAAAAATAAAAAATAAAAAGTTTTGAAAGAGAACTAGAGACAAAATGGAATTTCTCAAATTAAGATATGGCCAGAAGCAGCCATTAGTACTTGAATGACTCTAAAATGGATCTTTGGCCAGTCTGCAATCCCTAGATAAGCAGACTGAAACTTCATGATGGAATCTATTGCTGATATCATTTAGCATAGTAGAAGAAATACTGGACTGGGAGTCAGAAAATCACAGAGTTGATGATGTTCTTGCTATGCCATTAATTAACTTTGGGACAAATCAATTAATTTAATCTCTATGAGCCTAATTTTCCATCTTGAAAAATCAACATAGGACTGATGAGTTCGTTCCCTGGATGATCCATATGACTTTTCAAAGATTACAAACAACACTCTGCTGGTTAGTCCTTATACCAGTAGTCAAATGAAAAACAGGTGAGTCTATGAGTCACATCTGTACAAATCCATTATTTCAAAAAATATACTTTAAGGCACCTGCATTACTTATGGTATACAATATAATCTATACACAGAGATATAAATGCAAATAAGGTGACATTTATTTCCCTGTATTTTATAGGACTAGGAAGTCCACTGTGGTGCTAACAACTAAAAATTTAATGGATTACAAGTATTTAGGTAGGAGTTTAAATTTCCTTTGACTCTCTTGATTTTTCATTAATACAAACAATTCAACATTTTAATACTTTATAAAGGTTGCTAACAAAAACTATGCTGTTTGCAAAGCCCTTCATGAATAGTTTGAATATGCACAATCATTATCAGACAATTTTGAAAAACCCTAATACCTACATCCAAATGATGGTTACAGCTTCCAGTTCTATATTTGGGACATGAGGAAAAGGATCAACATGACATAATTTGCTGGGAGGCTTCCTGTCTAGATGCAAACTAGGCTTAACCAAAAGGGAAATCTCAGAGAGACTGTGAAATTCTGACTTGAAATGGTCACATCATCAGATACTATCAATGACTACTGAATAATAATGGTTAGTCAGAGAGATAGACACATACGGGAAGTGTGGAGGGGCAAAAGACGACTTGATGGCTCCAGCATAGATGGCCAAGATGGACACAATGACACAGGCCAGAAAAAGTGAGGCAAACTTGTTCACATAGCGTACGCCGATGAATACCACCAAAACCATGAGGACCAGGAAGGCTGTGCCATAGACACGCATGTTATTTAGCATGGCTGCTGATTCCTTGAGTGCATCATCACTACGAAAGATGGCAGCCCGGGGGACAATATATATCTGTAAAGCAAAAGAAGTAGAAAATTAGGTAATTTCAAAGTAATCAAGTAAAAGGATGTTGTAGTTTGCATTTGCTTTCACAATGGAAAGCAAAGATGAGACATAAAATGGCTATAAACTTAGCCTAACTCCTATTTGGATCTAGAATGCCTATGGAAATGGGATTGATTTTTTTAAGTCTACATGGTGCTTTGAATATCTATATTTCCTTATTTTGGAAAAAAGAAGGAATTAATTGCTTATTCAAAGGGTTATATAAAATAACCAACAATTTTCTTGAGTCCTATTTCTGCTATCATTAAATAGTAAAAAATATATCCCAGTAAATAAATAAAAAAATGAAAAACATTTTATTTCATTAAAATAAATATATCAAAAAAGACAAACTTTATTTCACTTTTCCCCAATTAGCACAAGTCTTCCTTGGAGACCTTAACTACTTGGTTGAGGTGGTAGAGTGGAGGTGATTGGGTGGAGGGGAAGGAGTAGGCAGGGAAAGGACACTCTCATCTTTCTGCCTTATATTCACACTAGGAGGCCAACATATGTTTACAAAGTGTGATAGAGGCACAATAAGGTGAAGCATAATAAAACAAGGTAAGCCTTTAACAGGTTAGCTGATTGCAGTCAATCACTTGATTCCTATAGCTGATCTCTCAGAAGCTTTGATATCATAGAACAAAATAAATTCAAATTCATGTATTTTTTATACTTTAGAACACAATGAAGTCATTACTCACCAGAAAAATTTCAATGGCACCAAGGATATACATGGCTGCTGCAAATGTGGTACCAAGATAAAAGCAGAGGCCAACAGCCCCACCAAACTCTGGGCCCAGTGCCCTGGAAATCATGAAGTATGAGCCCCCAGCTAAAAGACAAAGTAGAAGGTGATTAGGATAAAGAAAGTATATTAGTAAGAAAAATGTAAACAAGTCATAAGAAGAATAAAAATATACATTATGGTTAAATTTTTCAGGTTTTTGAAAATGCTGAATGTGATAAAAAGTAGATTTGCTAGTGGGAAGTAAAAGATAAAATCTTTATAGCAGGATATACTGCACAACTAATGCTCCACAAGAAGCAGCATGATTTGTCAGTATTAAAAAAATAACAGAGAATATTTACTGCAGACATAAAAGAGCCCAATAAAATATATTCTAACTATAAAAGAAGCTAAGAATGCAATAGAAATTAAAGATTCTGAAACAGAAAGATTTTTTTTTAAAGGTATCCTAAAATCAAATAGTATTAGTGTCTATGGCCAATCGACTAAATAGTATTCTATTCCTTGGAAGTCTGCACCTCTGGCTTTACAGCATAAACATACAGAAATTATTGACAAACTTGGGAGTCTGATCTTAGCCTACCAACCTGGCACCACTCCATTAGTTGCAATGGCACTCATGGAGATAGCAGTCAACATTGTCTGTAAAGAAAGGGAAGGAAGAAGATTGTTACTATATAAAGAGGACATTTCTGTACTACTATCCCCTCTTTGGACTTCAGAGCACTTATCAAACATTTACCTCTATCTACTTTTATGGAGGGCGTTGCCTGTCATACTTAATTGGTATGAAAATGAGATGATGTGGTTCAACTCAATATACTAGTCAGACTACTATTATCTGGAGTATTCTGTGAAAATGCCCCTACATCATAATCAGTAGGTTAGATGCTATTAAGGACCACTGATCTCTCCCTGGGTCTTCTACTTAAAATAATTTGAAAAACAGGTTAAAAACTGATTAAAGACTGGCTATAATAACAAGAACAATATTCAGTAAGGAAGGGAACCATGAAAGACCTCTGAGCTCATAAACACTGTATTTTAAAAACATTACCTGGTAGCAGAATATAGAATGGGCTGTAGAGAGGGAGTAGGTGGAGGGAGAGTGACTTGTTAGTAGGCTATTATAGTAGTTTGGTGAGAAGTAAGGACTGCAGTGGTAGTAGTGGCAATACAAAGAAAAGGTTAAATGTAAGAGATTTCAGAAGGAGACATGATTGACCTTGGTAGCTGATCATACGTGAGAAGCAATCAGGGAGCCAAACAAGGGCCTGAAGTTTCAAAACTAAGACACTGAAAAAAAAATCATGGTACCATTAATTTTAAGCTGTTCATGACTGGACTATGACTGCTTACCCAGCTTTGTATAGTACTGAGCTGAGCATAATGAACATGGAGGGTATAATGGTGATAGTAATAAAAAAGTTCAGTTGATAGTTGAATAATAAAATAGTAACTAAAAAACTAATCTTTCAACTTATAATAAAATTGATAGATGTGGTTGGAAAACATGGATAAAAGGAATTTAAACTAAAGGAAGAACAAAATGTTTTCAGTATGGTGGAGAGAAGACCTGGAAAAAACATCTGAATTTCTGGGGAAGAGATAATGGATGAGACTTCGAAATAAAACACATACTCTTCACCTCCAAACAATAATCAGTTTCGTTTCTCAACACTATGCTGGTGTACTATATCCCATTTTCTAACATTTTCTGTTAACAACTTTGGTGCTACAAGGCTCAAATAGTTTGTATTCTGAATCCTTGGTAGGCTATATCTTCTACTTCCTGGAGAAATCGTCCATTATAATTTCTAGTACATTGCACTATAGATAATAAGCAGTGAATAACTGACACTAAATAATTGAAAATCTTTTCAATTTTAATATCAAAATAATCTCTTATTGAAATGAGTCTTTCCTTAGTATTCTTTGTTTTATTCCCAAACAGGTCAACTGCATAAACTCTTGAGTGCTCGCAAGGTTCTAGGTGATCTCCAGGAGCCACCTCAGGACTTACACAGCAGCAGCAGATAAGAACAATTGCAAAGGCTTGAAGAACTCCAGCTGTGCCCACTACCCAGGTAAGGCGTAGAAATAGTATCACTCCAAAAATATTCTGTAGACACGGGAGGTAGACGCCCATGAAGGTACCCATCTGGGGCGTCTGGAAACAAAGATGTTGACAAAAAAAAAAAAAAAATTATATAGTTATCTAAAAGAGATGTCTTTATCCCTTTACTTTCATATGAAAACTCACTGCCAACTACCATATTAATCTCAAAGCAGAGATAATAAGTTTAAGCAATATCTTTAAAAAGGCACATATAAAATCTCTATCTTATAAATGTCTATCATCGTATCTTTTATTATTCCTAGAGCTATACATTTTTGTTTCATAGGTCCCCACATGTTTTCACATAGGCATTTGACCACAAATAAACTTAAGTGTACCTCAACAACTTAAAATTTTCTGTTGTTCAAAGCTGTTAGCTTTCTCTTCTCATCTAAAAATGAAATAATGGCTTGATCTTCAGAATTTTGTATAAATTCTTTATAGTCGTTGGTAAAATAAAGATCAGAGGGTCACTTTTTTACCCCAGAAAATCCAGAAAGCTAACTTGTAACATTGTTTCATATTTTCATTTCGAGAAAAGACTTGGTATTCGGTCTTTCAAAAACTCAACAACTTCACAACAAAGAGAGAGCATCAGGAAATGAGTATGGACACTCTTCTTTTGAAATGCTCTTCTCTCTCGCTAGAATGCTCTTCTCCTGACTATAACTCCCTCATATTAGTTAGGTCTCTGCTCAAATATTACCCTATCAGAAGGGCTTCCCCTGACCAACCTCTCTAAAAGAGCAATGTCCTCTGCCCTGACTTTCTTGCTAGCTAGTCTCAGACTCTTTACCCTGCGTATATTTTTCTTAGAGCATTTATTAACATTTTATCAACATTGTTACTGTGTGCCCACACTAAAATTTAGACTGCATGACAGCAGAACACCGTACGTTCTGTTTGTGCTATGACCCCAGTGCCCAGAACAGTATTTGGTATACATCAAGCATTTAGTAGTTACTGAGCTTAGAGTGATGCCCTGGCTATTTCCTCCTTTCTTATATATAGGACTCTTCTTATTTACCCATGTTTTCTAATGTCTCACCTTGGTGGGCTTCTTTTTCCCTTCAGTGATATTCTCTGCTTCTTCATGTTCCTTTGCTCCTTGGGTCAGATTAGTGTAATTGGCCATGCGGTTGAGGAGAGAAGACACCTTTGGTCTGGTGTCCATTTCTTCCTATAAAACCAGAAGTATGGAAGAAATGAGTAATAAAGAAAACATTGAAAATAAGCATCAAAATGACCACCCTACCAGAAAATTGCAAAGTAAATGAGAAAATATTTCACAGGTAAATATTTTAAGAAAATTTATCAATGAGACTTTATCCCCTCCATTAAAATATTATACTTAATCAGGGCTACATAAATCCTTATAAATTCTTAAATGAAAAGTTTTATGATTCTAATAGCTTAACTTTAAAGACAAAATCATACTGGCCCCCACAGACAGCTGTAATGTTATAAACAGCATTGATAATAGGATCTTTAACCACAGCACTCCCTTTCTTTAGGCTATTAACATTCTACTAACACTTACGGCTATTACTTATAGCACTAAGAATGGACAGGTCAATGAAAAACTTTTGTGACTGAACTAAATATTCACCTCACACCTTTTCTTGAAGGAAACTGAGAGAAAATATCACATCATTTAAAAAACAGGCACACTGAAAGAAGTGGCACTCACATGATTGTCCAAAGCCAAACAAAGGCAGTGCTGGAATAAACTAGGGTCCTCTCAACAACTGGGCTGTCTTAGATAAGACACATAAGTCCTCTGAATCTAGCAGTCTGCTTCCTACATTGATTTTTGGTTACCAGTTTAAAGGTAAATTACAGTCTGCCCAAACATACAGTTGAAAAATATACTACTTTATACTTAGAAGATAATTCCAAAGTAAACATTTAAATCCGAGCTGAATTAGATAGCAAGGTTCTCTATATGCCTGCAATGTCAACATTCTCTTCTTTATTTCATATAAATTTAATCAGTACTCATTAATTAGTATTAGATTATATAGACTGGAAAGTTATAAGTATTGTATTTTAACAATTAGTTATTAAATTATCCAGCCTGTAGTTTTAAACTCAATGGAACAGAAAACAGCTATCTTAAAATCTCTGTTCCTAAAATCTGTCCTAGTTTTCTCCCAAATATTACCTCAAAGAGTGCCAAGTTTTTATCAAAATATTCATCTCCTTCTTCATAATTGGAATTATTGAGATAAGCATTTCGAGCTTTCTTATGCCCATCATCTGAGGAAAAAAGTAAACCAAGTTAGTTTCTCTTTGGTATTGAAGATACACCAGCACCAAATAACTGTCTGTTTTCTCTGTATTAACAGAACTCATTTTCATATACAAATTTTAATCTGAGAGTGGAAGAACTCAATCAGTATTGCTTGGAGAACGTGGCTCCCTCTCCAACAAGAGTAAAACAACAAATCTCTAAGAAGTAAACAGAGATTATTCCTTTCAACATTGTGAAAACTTCTGGAAACACTATTCTTTTAGGATACTAGCCTAGTAGGGTCTTTTGAAGTCACCCAAATCTAGGATGAAAAAAAATAGAATACTTACTGAGTACCTACTCAATACTGTGCTAGACATGGGCTATTTTCCATACTGTTGCTGTTGATAATGGCAGTAAAAGCTCTCTGCCTCCAGGGCTGTCTGGCCTTTTGTAAATGACATTAGGTTATTTAACCAAGTACTATTTTTGCACAAACACTTGCCACATATTTTTTATGTTAAAAGAGGCACCCCACGAGAATATGGTGGACCGGCTATGAAGAAAAAAAGAAAAAGAGTCTGGACTCTATAAGACAGTAGTGTTTGTGTTGTTTGAGCACTACCTTAACTTTGGTTCTTTGTTGTGCAAGTTATACAATTACAATTGTCTGGTAGAAGAGAAACAAAAAAAATAAAAAATATGTAAATGTCATTTAGAACTAAGATTTTAAATACCAAGGAAATAGATACCAGTATAAAAATTAAAGAAATTAATTTAAAGTTCTATAACCTTAAATTTATGTAAGATGAGCTCTGGAAATAGGCAACAAGCTATTAAAATAACTGGGTCATGCCAAGGACTGAAAAGCCAAATTGAAGGGGTTCCTACTGGCTAAAAATGGAATAATATGACACTAAAAATAAATAATGTAATGAACTGAAATGCAAATATGTGAAATATCCAAAATGATATTTCTAAAATCTAGTCACTTTTGCAATTGCTTTAAAAAAAAAATTCTTAACTCTGAAATATAATAAAGGGAAAGAATCAAGCAATTATCCTGCCTTTCCTATACCAACTGTATTTCAGGGTAACTAAATAAAATTTCTTCATTATAAAATAAATTCACCAATTTTCAACCACTAATGAAATAACAGATCTAGGCAAACACCATCAATGGCCGCTAAAACCATTAGGTGAAAGGCTCAAGCAGAACTTTATAATAGATGGGTCAGGGTGATCTGGAATCCACTGATCAATCTTAACATCATTAAAAGCAGGAAAACACAATCTCCTAATGCAATACAATGAAAAGGACACTGTGCAACCTATGATGTATCCTTACTCTAAAAAAAAAAAAAAAAAAGTTAAATCTAATTTTTTATAACCTAACTGCCTGTTCACAGAAAACAGAGGAACCTGTTAAACATCACCACAAAGATGCAATCATGAAATTCAGAATGAAGCAAATTCTACATGACAAAGAATCTAATTTCTTCAACAAATAGCATGAACTAAAAAAAGGTGAATTCTTACAAATTAAAAGTGACAAGATAAACACCTGACCAATTGCAAGGTGTGAAACTTGTTAGAATTCTAACTCAAACAAATCAAATGTAAAAAACAATGTTAAACAACCAAAAATTTAAATATGAACTGGTTATTAATTTTTTTAAAGGGTAACTACAATCATCTGATGTCTGGCATTTTCTTTAAAATATTCTAGGAAAATGTTAGGTGGAGGTTGAAAACATTATTAGAACTAAGTAATGGATTTATAAAGGTTCATTATTATGATATCCTATCTACTTTTCTGTACCTTTGGAAATTTCCATAATAAAAGTTATAAAAACAAAGAAAAGTATTAAGTCTTTCCCTCTCTTTAACGGTTCCAGAAAATTCTAAAGAGAATAATGACACAGCTTAAAATGATCACTTTTGAGTTATTCATTTATTCAATTAATTCGACAAGTATTAATTAAGTTCTTATGATGTGCTGGGCACTATTCTAAGCCCCGGAGATACAGCAGTGGACAGGCAGTTACAGATGCTGTTTTCACTGTTAGTATACTGAAGTAAAGAAGACAGAATATAAGTAAACAAAAACCAAAAAACAAAAAAAGATTTCAAGAAGCAATAAGTACAATGAAATAGGTACTGAGATAGATTATGACTGGGGAGGGGAAGGACTTCAAGTAAAAACACTGGTGTGCTGGTAAGCAGACTCTCCAGAATTTAAAAACAAAAAATACTGATTTTTAGTATTTGCCAATTTCTGTAGTGTAAATACTCACACATGCTAATTTCAGATGACTAATATGAAGTCAATGAACATGGTTTTGGGAGAAGATGCACACAATTGGCTCTCATGAGCTGGTATGAGCTGGCTGTAGCATATGCTTGGCATAAGGTGGTCAGGAAAAGGCTGCATTTCAGGCAAAGGGATTACCAATTTTAAAAGATCCTAAAGCAGAAATAACCTGAATAGATTTATAAAACAGAATAGATAACAAGGCTGAAGTAGAGTGAGGAAAGGACAGAACAGTTAGAAAGACAGGAAGAAACCAGACCATGTAGCTAGCAAAAAGACAGTTCTAAATATATTTACTGAATAATCTCTCCTTTTCCCATTGAACTAGTCTAGATAATAATAACATAATGGATGGAGGTTGTGGCCAGGGAGAAGGAGTGACATTGAGCTAATGTTATTTCCTTTATTTGTGGGACAGGTTTTTTTTAAAGTAAGAAAGGATTTAAAAAGCAGAAAAAGTGAGAAAAACGTAATTTAGGATGACAGAATGGTTTAAATATATCAATAATATTAATAATTATAATGCAAATAAACTAAATTCACTAGTTAAAACATAAAGATCAACAGACTGGATCAAACGACAAAATCCAGGCACATACTGTTTACAAGAGACATAATACAAGGGCTGAAAGTAAAGTGATATATCAGGCAAGTACTAACCAAAAGAAAGCTCATATAGTTTCATTACTATCAGATAGACTTTTCTTTAAGAGAAAAACTTTATTAGGGACAAGACGATAATCACATAACCAAAGGTTTAATTCACCAAGAACTATAACAGTTTTAAACATACATCTATTGTTTCTAGTTATCTCTTTCCATATAACAAATTACTCCCAAATTTAGTGGTTTCAACCACACACACTTATTATATCATAGTCTGTGTGGGTTAGGAATATGGGCATGGCTTAGCTGGGCCCTCTACTTCACAGTCTCCCATGAGGCACCAATCAAGCGTCTGCCTGGAAAGATCCACTTCCAAGGTCACTCGCATCATTGTTGGCAGGATCCATTCCTTTTCAGGCTGTTGGCCAAAAGCCTCTTTTGGTTCCTTGCCATGTGGGCCTTTCCATAGGACAGCTGACAGCATGGCAGCTAGATTCCCTCAAAGCAAGCCATCAGAGAGAGCCAGGGAGAGAGTGCAAGACAGATGTCACAGTCTTTTTATAATCTTCTTTTGAAAGTGACATCATTTTTGCCATATTCTATTAATTAGAGGGAGTCATTAAGTCCGGCACTCACTCAAAGTGGAAAGGATCACACGAGAGAATGAACACCAGAAAGAAAGGAGCACTGGGAGCCAACTGAAGAGGCTGCTTACAACATCCATGCATATCTTAAAATATTTGAGGCAAAAATGGATAGAACTCTATTGAGAAACTGATAAACTGACCATCGCACATGGAGATTTTTAACATATTTCTCCTAATAATTGATAGATAAATCAGACAAAATAAGCGAGGATAAAAAAAATTTGAATAATACAATGAATAACTTTCACTCAATGAACATAGAGTTCTACATCCAAAATTGGAGAATATACATTTTAATCAAACATACATGGAAAATTTATAAAAAGTTATGTACTAGACCTCAGACTGAACAAATTTCAAAGAAGTATAACATGACCCATGATCTTGACCTATAAAAACAATTAAGAATTTAATTATAAAAAGATAAATTTTAAAATCCTCAAATTTAGAAATTGAAAAGAAAAAACACTGCTCAACAATTCAAAAATCAAAGATTAAAATACTTTAAAAATTTGAATGACAATGAAAACACCATTTATTGAAACTTATAGGATCCACAAAAGTAGCACTTCAAAGGAAAGTTATTGCCTTAAAATTTTAAATTAGTGTAGTAAAAAGAATGAAAATTATATGAGCTAAGTACCTATTTCAGGAAGCTAGAAAGACAGCAAAATAAATCCTAAGACAATAGAAGGAAAAACATAATGATAACTAACACTAGGTGTCTTGTGATTAAATGTCCTTTCCCTGCTGCTCAACAGCCTTACAAAATTGTTGCTATAAAAATCTGGCCTCAGAATATTCCTGCCCCACCCTGCTGGTCCAAGCCATCTCCTAGCATCTCTGGCTCCAGTCCTGATACATCTACATTTGGGGTCCTTCTAGTCTCAAGTTTCAAGTGCAACCACCTTAACTTTCAGACATTCTGGTCCTGGCTGTTTCTGGCCCAACTCCCATTTACTTGCTTAATTTTTTTTAAAGGTAGAAGAATGTTCCTGGAGACTGTCTACATTTGCGAGGCTGGTGATGCATCCAAGATTGTCTTACCCAAGATCTAGTTGTAGTGGTGTTGTGGAAGGGAGGGTCCCCTATAGCTCTTGGTCAATCAGGCAAAGAACAAAACTCTCATTAGGAGTGGTTAATTGATAGGCATGGATCAATTAGACATAAAACCAGGCGTGGTTATACTGGAAGACATGGCTGAATTCTCGGTCTGATATCTTGGTGGGAAATCATGCTGCTTCAGACGTACAGCCTTCAGATGTCTGGGTCACTACTGTGACCCCAGGAAAGCCCAAACAGAATGGGAGTTCTAGAATTTCTGAATAGCAAACAGCCTTACTCTGCAGGAACTAAGAACAGAATCCATATGTTAGGACTGGTTCAGGACCCGAAGAAGATTCTTTTGGAGAATACCTACTGAGACTGGCCTCAGTAATGCTTTCAATTAAACAGCCCATCAGATCACTATTATGTTTCTTTTTTTCTCATTTTACTATCCAAATAATGCTGGTATTACTGTGAAACCTACTGGTGTTTCACTGTAGAATTCAAATGAAAACTGATAGGAATGCCATTGGTTCTACTGAAGATTTGATTTCTATTTTTTATGGTATACATTTTTTTGTAAACAGAAACATGGTATACCAAAATGTTTTGCTCTTTATAAAAACATTATTGTTGTGGTGCTGTTACTTCTTTAACGTTGCTTCTGTCAATTACTACTTACACTACAGTTTGTGCTTGCAGTAAGTCTCAGATTCTTCCCCTAGCCTTCTGATCTTTTTAAATCACTGTTTGCTGATGTGAGTTAAGCAGGAGCAGTAAATGTACTTGATTTCCCTTGGCACAGGTTTGAGTTTGAATCATGTGACTATGTGAACATGAAAGGGTGTCTCAAAAGTTACAAATTATGTTTTTGATTTTAGCGTTTTTGTTTTAATCAGTAGCCAAACCAGAGGCACACATTATGATTGGTTGTCGTATCTCTTAAGTCTTTTGCTTTCTCTCTCTTTCTCTTTGTAATTTATTTGTTGAAGAAACTGTCATTTCTTCAGTAGTTTCTGATGGTTTGAATTTTGATGATGGCAACCATGTGATGTTTAACATTTTTTTTTTGGTATATCTTATCAACTGGTAGTTGAGTCTAGCTACTTAACTACATTTAGTACTTTTAGGTGAGAAAAGGAGGAAAACTTTGTAAAGGTATTTTGATCTTCTATCATGAAGTACATGTAATCTGGTTGTCTTTCTTTTTGAGATACGAGCAACTGTTGATGATTAATGCCTAGATCCACTAATTTATGAGGGTTTAAAAATAGTGATATTCTGATTCTATTATTCTTTCACTTATTAGCTGAAATACGTGTATAGAGACATTCCTTCCAATATCCTCTTTGGTTATCCATTTGTATAGTTAAAGGCAAAATAAATACTTCATTCTTTCTTTCTGTTGACTTATCAGAATAATGAATTGGGTTACTAAAATATTCCACTGGTGACCAATTGGTTTTTTTAAGTATCATTATGAACTCATGAATTTAAATATTGGATATGTTTCAAATCAGATTTTTTTTTTCTACATCTACTAAGATGATTATATGGTGTTTCTCCTTTAATCTGGTAATATACTGAATTATATAAATTGATTTTTAATGGTAAATCAATCATGTCTTTCTAGCAGAAACCCAAATTGGTCATGGGGCAATTTTTAAAATATATTGCTTGATTTAGATTATAAATATTTTGTTTAGGGCATATATATCTGTGCTCACAAAGAAAATGGACCTATATTTTTCTTATTGACATTATTTAGTTTTGGTATCAAAGTTATGCAAGCCTCAAAGTGAGGAATGTTGGGGAATGTTTACTTGTTTTTCTATTCCTTGAGAAAACTGTAGAAGAGTTTAATTATTTTGGTAAAACTTGTAAAAATGCCAAGGCCCACTGCTCATTTCCTTACTTATTTCCTAAAATTTTTTAAATTGAAAATTATACACACACACACACACACACACACACACACACACACAAAGAGAGAGAGAGAGAAAGAGAGAGAGAGAAAGATCATACATCTTAAGCACATAGCTTCTTTATCACAAGAGCAGTTTCAGCCTTTCATACATCTCCTCAGCCTGACCCTGAGTTTTGCAAGAGATCTGATGAGTCAGTGGGAGCAGTAGGTACATTAAAATAGCTGCACCCTGTTGAAAGGAAACATATTTAGAAGGTCTGGAAAATGCTATTATAAATTCTATTCAGCAGGCAAGGCAACTGAACCAGTTTTTCACCTACTAAGCCAAATTATCTTAAATGAGTTTTTTTTTTTACAGTGAGCTGGCAAGATTTTAATTCAAGCTATCAATGCTTTTTCTTAAGAACTATAAGATAATTAGAAAATATAACAAAATGTCATCTTTTACTCTTTTGCAAACACAATTTTTAAAATAAACCAGTCTTTTAAGGATTTTGAGGCTGTTAAACAAAGATAATTAATGTGGAAGACAAAAGACAGTAGTTATTAAAAGCATGG
>NW_011888800.1:133806-201415 GCF_000151845.1 Pteropus vampyrus | reverse complement strand
CATTATGAACTCATGAATTTAAATATTGGATATGTTTCAAATCAGATTTTTTTTTTCTACATCTACTAAGATGATTATATGGTGTTTCTCCTTTAATCTGGTAATATACTGAATTATATAAATTGATTTTTAATGGTAAATCAATCATGTCTTTCTAGCAGAAACCCAAATTGGTCATGGGGCAATTTTTAAAATATATTGCTTGATTTAGATTATAAATATTTTGTTTAGGGCATATATATCTGTGCTCACAAAGAAAATGGACCTATATTTTTCTTATTGACATTATTTAGTTTTGGTATCAAAGTTATGCAAGCCTCAAAGTGAGGAATGTTGGGGAATGTTTACTTGTTTTTCTATTCCTTGAGAAAACTGTAGAAGAGTTTAATTATTTTGGTAAAACTTGTAAAAATGCCAAGGCCCACTGCTCATTTCCTTACTTATTTCCTAAAATTTTTTAAATTGAAAATTATACACACACACACACACACACACACACACACACACACAAAGAGAGAGAGAGAGAAAGAGAGAGAGAGAAAGATCATACATCTTAAGCACATAGCTTCTTTATCACAAGAGCAGTTTCAGCCTTTCATACATCTCCTCAGCCTGACCCTGAGTTTTGCAAGAGATCTGATGAGTCAGTGGGAGCAGTAGGTACATTAAAATAGCTGCACCCTGTTGAAAGGAAACATATTTAGAAGGTCTGGAAAATGCTATTATAAATTCTATTCAGCAGGCAAGGCAACTGAACCAGTTTTTCACCTACTAAGCCAAATTATCTTAAATGAGTTTTTTTTTTTACAGTGAGCTGGCAAGATTTTAATTCAAGCTATCAATGCTTTTTCTTAAGAACTATAAGATAATTAGAAAATATAACAAAATGTCATCTTTTACTCTTTTGCAAACACAATTTTTAAAATAAACCAGTCTTTTAAGGATTTTGAGGCTGTTAAACAAAGATAATTAATGTGGAAGACAAAAGACAGTAGTTATTAAAAGCATGGGGAAAAAAAAAAAGGAGAATATAATCTGACCTAATGAGCCTGAGAGAGAGAGCCCAGGATAGCAAATGAACTTACTGGAGAATCTGGCCAGATGACTCTGGATAAATTCCCAGGTTTGTTTAAAATTAAATGCAATTGTAGGTTGCCAAATGAGATTAATGTCTGAAGTAGTCTCTTTGCAAATACTATTAGGGTTTTTAACTAATACTAAGAAAACCTTTCCTTCACAATCACATAATACATCTTTTTGCCTACAATTTGTCTGCTATCTTTTACTGTAAGTATTTAACTGGGGAAAAAAAAATCCAGCTTAGTAACACTGGAACAGTACCAACTCCCCCAACTGTACATTTCATTAGGTAAATCCTTCTTTATTTCCATTACACACATGTTCCTGGCCAGACGATGGAATACTCTCAAGCTTCTCTTCCTATCAGGCATGTATCAGAGACAGAAGCAATTTAATAGTTTAGAAGGAAAATACTCTTTTCATAATATGGCAAAATATTTCAATGAAATCTTAACCATTCCTGATCCAAATATGAAATTTTTCTATAGAAAAGACTAATTTTGAATAGTTAAATAAACTATCCAATATAAAAGTATAAAAAAGAGAATGGTGACAGCCCCAATACCATGAGGCTAGAACCCTGGTGATCAGATTTCTAGCTATATGTTTACATCTAACCATTTACTTAATTAATATCTATTTAGTGCCTACGGTATCAGTTGCTATTCCAGAACATAAACTCACTCAAAGGAATAAGACGACCAGAAACTTAACCTTGAAAGAGCAGAAAAGGAGTATCCCAGTTTCTTTAACTAATACTCTGAATCTTTAATAAGGAAACAAGTATTTTCCCTACTTAGTACATTTTGATAGCTTATATTTTCCACCCCTGCTCTGCATCTAAAAATTCAGCAATGTACAAATAAGCCTCAAACCAAAAGATATATACACACAAAATGACTCTTAATGTATTTAAAAGTACTTAACTTCTCTCATAATTAAAGAAGTACGAATACAAACTAGAGATGCCATTTTCACTGATTAGGTAAAGCAAAAACTTTATGACTGATAATACCTACTTTTGATGACAGGGAGCTGAGTATGACTCCAAACTCCTTACTGGTGGGCTTTAAGTTGATGTGTATTTTTGAAAATATAGATACCTTTTGACCAAGAAATTCATCTACTAGGAATTTATTCTACAAATATACCGACAATGAGAATTCAAGTATATATGTACAAGATGTTTACTGCAATATGATTTGTAACAGTAAAACACTGGAAAATAACTTAAATGTTCAAGAACAGAGAACTGGCTGAGTAAAATTATAGCATAGGAATACAATGGAATATTATTTTACCACAAAGAAATGAGGCAGATCTTTATGGACTGATATGTCTAAGATAAAATGTTAAGTGAAAAAAATTCACAGAACATATGTCTGTATAACATAATTCCATTGACAAAAAAAGGAAAAAAAACATAGTTATATATAATATAAAAATGTATAATTAAAAATTGCTATAATTCCCAAGGAAGGGTCAACAGCAAGTACCTTGGGGTACTAGAGGTGAGGTGGCAGGGCGAAGGTACTCTGGATAACTTTCACTTTCTTTGTAGTATATACTTTTTGTATTGTCTGAATTCCTCACCTGAGTATGTTTTTATTTTTATATTCTAAAAATTTATCAGTTTAGAGATGTTATGAAATTCCTGCCAAATTATAAGCTAACTGCAATTTAAATAAGTGATACCTAGAAGAAATCAATTCATTTCCACTTATTTCACAGATAAGGAATTAGAACATCAATTACTATGGCCTGCTTAAAGCCATAGTAAGCTGTTTATGAAGCACTTTCAGTAATTAAAATGAAGTTGATCAAAAGACCAAGAAAAATAATAAAAAGGGCAAAGTAGCTGCAAAGCCTAAGATATTATATATCTTCTTTTCAGAATTATAGAAAAAAAGCTCCAATTCTTAGATTTTTTTAAACCACAGAACATGAAAAATTACCTTTTTTTGAGGTATAAATGACACAACATTCTGTTAGTTTCATATGTACAACATAATAATTTGGTATTAGTACTAAAATTATTTTTACTATAACTAAATTGAGTCGTAGCAATCAATTGCAGAAGTAGTTTCCTAAAAACTTATCAAGCTGGGAATAGAAATAGCAGGAAAAAAAGTCGAGGAGTAAGAAGAAAAAAAGAGTGGAAAGAAAATCGAATTAAAAAAGTAACGTCTGTTAGTATAAGCAAGAAAAGAGTGACTTTAGAAAGAGTCAACCCCCACAGTAATACTATACCTAACAGCTGGCTGTGTTCCCCTGTGATGGAGTTCTGACTTGGGTCTGAAAAACAAACAATTGAAAAGAAAAGGAAAAAATGAATGTTCAAAACAAATAATTTCTTAAAAATCAGCAATAAAAGTCAACCAAGGAACTAAACAAAAAAAAAGTTTTAAGGGCTCAAGACACATTAAATAAAAGGATAATAAAAATATAAGGAACTATTATAGATAATAATGACATTGCTTCCTTGAAAAGTTAAACAACAGAATTAACACGTGACCCCGCAATTCCACTCCTAGGTATATGTATATCCAAAAGAAATGAAAACAGATTACTTGTATGACAATATTTATAACGGCATTATTCAAATACTCAAAAAGCAGAAACAATCCAAACAATCAAAAGATGAATAGATAAAACAAAATGTGATATATACTTATAATGGAATATTTTCAGCTGTTAAAAAGAATGAAATTCTGATACATGCTACAACATGGATGAACTTTGAAAATATTATGCTAAGGGAAATAAGCCTATGCAGAAGGACAAATATTTTATGATTTCATTTATATGACTTATCTGGAAAAAACAAATTTATAAAGACAGAAAGTAGATTAGAGGTTATCAGGGCTGGGCGGAGTGGGAATGGAATGCTATTGCTTAATGAGTACAGAATTTCTATTTAGAGTGATGAGAAAATTTGGAAACAGATATGGTAATGGTTGCACAGCATTGTGAATGCAATTAATGCCAATGAACTGTGCACTTAAAAATGATTAAAACGTTAGATTTTGTGTTTTATAAAACAATAATCACACAAATTTGACCAAACAATACTAGCTCCATAAAGTAGGATGATTCAGGCCTATAACATGAATTACATTTTCTCTTTAATGACAAAGTAACATAACATATGACCACATTAGCTCAAAGTCAACATAAGTAAAGAACTCATTAGCAGATATGTTCTGTTTTGACTTTAAAATAAAATGACTACACTGGATTTTACAAAAATTTATTTCTTCAGTAATCTACCATAAAAGTAGTGGCAATAAGCAAAATTCTTAATGCAAGATGTATTGACAATCACCAACTACTTTGCTTAAAGGCTTATAAAGCATTAAGGGCTAAATATGGAAAAACTCAGCTCCATTTTCCTCAAAGATTAAGTCTCTTTAGATACAGAGGATAGAGGATTCTATCTGGCTTCCCGGAATGTATCTGAGGAATAAAAAATTTAGACCGGGGGGGTGGGAAGTGGGGGGAGGGTGTCTGTGAACACTGGGGGAAAAAGTTACAACTTTATTTTCACTAATCTCTATAATGTAGGCAACAAACCACATAAAAGTACCTGTGATTTTGTCAACAATAAATATCAGATATTTTCATATCACATTATAGTTGCTGCATATATCTCAATATCTTTTGGGTTCAATACTACTTTGAAATTGTGGTAATTATTAGAATGGTAGATAGGTCTTATTCAAAGCATTGATAAACACTTATTAGAATAGAGATTTAACATTTTGATAATTGTACTTTAATATAATAGGGTTCTTTTTAATCCTATATATAAAAATTTATGTATATAAAAATATGTATATGTTTGTGTATGTGTACTATTGCAGCATTTAAGAACATTATTCTGAAAAGGAATTTGTAGGCTTCAGGATGCCAAAAAGGTCCAAGATACAAAAAAGATTAAGAATTACTGTTTTAGAAAAAATTCAAATAATATTTTCAATGGTGTTTTTTGTTATATATAATTTAATTAAATGTAAGCATCCCAGACAGAAATAATCAGAATACTTAACAAATTCTGGTTTCTGATGTATGAACTAATATGTACTACATATTAGAGTATGTAGTATGTATACTCTAATCAAGAAGAAAATAAAGTAGAAACCTGATTCCAATAAGTAAAGTGTTAAATGCTATGCGTACATTTTAAAATATATTTTTAGAAGGCTTTCATACTTAATTTGGTTTTGAAAAAGAGAAATTCCAAATTTTTCTATTCTACCATATTTTCCCCAACATAACAGCAAGTGAACTTCTAGTTTTACTTTAAACTCGTCTTATTTCCTATCTAAATAAATAATATGGTTCACTAGTGAATTCTACTAAACATTCAAAGAAAAATAACAATCTTTCTCAAACTCTTCCAAAAAAGAGAAGTGGAGGGACTACTTTCAAACTCATTTTCCAAGGTCAGCACTACCCTGATACCACGAGGACACCACAAGAAAAGAAAATCACAGGCCAATAGCCATCATGAACACAGATGCAATACTCTTCAACAAAATATTAGCAAACCAAATTCAACAATACATTTTAAGAATCAAACATCATGATAAAACGGGATTTATCTCATCATGAGAAAATATATTCTAGAACTACATATGGTGACACATGTTAATTAGACTTATTGTGGTGATCATTTTACAATACATGAAAATATCGAATCATTATGTTGTACATCTGAAACTATTATGTTTGTATGTCAGTTATACCTCAATAAAAAAAGTAAAGAGTAAAAAAAGAATATAGGTTGTTCTTGCACATAAGACAAAGTAGGAATAACAGTTCCATAGTAAGTTAATATATTAGATGTTTTTCCTCTCTCCCTCTCCCTAATCCCTCTCTCTCATGTAGGAGAAAATTTGGGCCCATCATTATAGAGAAGCAGGTGTATAATAATATGGAAAGAAGAGCAGAGAAAAAAACATAGAATTTTAGAACCAGAACTTCTGTCATCATCTAGATCTACTCTAGTGATTCTAAAGGAAAAGTTGGAAGGGCCATGAGCATCTTCTGTTTTTCTTCCTAGAACTATATTAACACACCCTTCTCAAGATTTTTATTCTCAGCTACTGCCATTAATGGAAATGCCTTTCTTTCTCGGATCTGCTAGGACAGAACAAAACTGAGAACCTTGGATCTTCATATTTATAGTTGAGATGACAAATCCCTGGGTTAATGAGTGGCCAAAGACACATTACACTACTATCAAACAAGAAAGGTTAGAGAGATAGTCTTGATGTCTTGAGAATCTATGTTTATGTTTCTTAATACTCTGCAATTCTAACTTTCTTGTTCTAAAACAAAGTAAAATAGCCTAAAACAAGTTATCTGGAATTGCCACAGAATGTATCCATGAATAAAAATGGAAAAATATATCAGATTACTCAGGCAGAGTAGGTATGATTTTAGAAGTGGGAGTATAAATGACATTTTTCTTAAAAAGAATTACCTCCTTCTGTATAATATACTTCCTTGCCTTCTGAGCTAGGTGTAAGTGATCTATGTGCATTTGCTAGCCAACCTAGGACTCTTCCTTTGAACACCCTCCTATTTTGAGATGAGTAGAAATAAGTTTTTGTATAGTTCTCTACAAGTTTAGCTTAGACTTCTGTTTTTCACTTATTATAATTAAAGGAATGGGGGGCAATCTTATTCGATAAGCTGAAGATTAACCTCTAAGAACCTACAGATGCTTCATTAATATATGTAAAAGATGAAATAAGGGCAAATCTAGGAAACTGGCTCATAAAGCCACTAAATGGTGGTACTACTCACTTGCATGCTATAAAATCATAATTGATAAGTTGGTTTAAACTGAAGATTCTGGGTATGCAATCCAAATTATGTAGTGCAGTCAACATGATACCATTGTTCTATATCTGGGCACTCTTCTACAGTCCTATATCTGAACACTCCCATTTAACATTTTTACTGCCTATGTCACTTGTGAGAGTACACCTAAGTCTGCCTAAGACTGGGAGTTTTGTCCCTAAATATTTCTCAAAATGACATTTATTTTACCATATTACTTCCTGTAATAGGAACAATTTGCCCATGTTAACTGTTTTTACTCTTCAATGGCCTTAAATAAAGGTACTCCTAGGTCATAATATAATCAGGTTATACTCAAAAGCCTGTGAGACTCTATCAATCAAAATGGTAGTTCAAATAAAAAACAGAAACATACCTTTTCGTGACAGTAAATACAATCATAAAGGTGAACTGAAAATATTTCCTTGTTAACAGTAATGACATACTACTTTTACAAATAAGTACTTGCTCAGTATATTTAATTTTCCTAGGTAAATGGTAAGGAATGAAGATTTTATTTAGTTTCTTGCCATGTGCCTTGGAAAATAGAAAAATGATGTGGGTGGTATTCACTTGCAAAACTGCCTCTGTAAATGGTTTTTATGAAAAGCTTTATTATTCTCCTTAGTTTGTCCACAGCAATAGTCTTTTTCTAAATTTCCTTTGATAATCACTTCATCTACCATTCTTGGTAGTGAATCTGAAGAAAACAAAGGCTAACCTGCATCCTGCATCTAAAATTCAGGGTAGAAGGTTTGTCTTTATTAAAGACAGAATCAATAATTTCATTAAGTGTCACAACAGTGAAAACTGTTGCCTAATTGTTTAGAAAAAGTAGACACAATCACATGCATGTATATCAGGACAATTACCTTTTCACACTCCTGTCTATGTTATCTAGATGTACTACAAAAACTATTTCAGGATACTAAATACCTGAAATCACCAGTCTTAACACATTTCTAATTTTCTGGACTCTGACTTTTTATAAAACCAAAGCATCATCATCATCATCATAAGAACATTTGACTCAGATTTAGGCAAAGATGACTAAAAGATGAAACCAAATAATTACTCTAACATTACAAATTCATTAGATTCTGCTCCTCTATATGAGTAGTTTCTCATTTTAGTGGGAAACCGGAGAGGTAAAATAAGTTGAAATAAGGTAAAATCTGAAAAGCCTATCTTCATATAGATTTTGAACTTACTGCAATGAAATTAAATAAGACCTAGAAAAACTTACATGTAATTAATTGGGTTTAAGTAAATGGGAGAAAACATCAAGCAATTTTCGGCAAAGTAAAATTAACCAGAAAGATGGCAATGAAAGCAAATACTTACAAAAAGTTAATAAATCATTAGTTCTTCATGTTTCTAGTTTTATCCCATAAGAGAGTTCAAAGATCCTTCTTTGAATTTTTAATATAGTAAGAATATAATTTTTAAAAAGACACTTAGAGTCTACTTCTGCCAAAAAAAGATAATTTCTGCTGGGATTTATAGTTTGGTTCAAAATATCTTGGCAAGTAAGGGATCTGTGAAGACAACTAACAATGGAGAGAGTAAGTTGTGGTAGTAGCACTGAACCATGGACTGAACTTCATGTATAATGCATATTTCTTAGTGCTCAGTGAACATTCTGTAATATCTTAATAGGGACTTGGTGAGAAAATGGTTTGGGGCAGGGATGGTTAAGTAATTTTGGCAAATCTATTTAACAGCCAAGTAGATTTCTATAATGTACAATTTCTAAGATCCTTCAGTAAGCTAATGGTTTCTTAGCTAATCTACAAAAGAAGAACATAATATTTGGCATTCCTTAATATATCAGAAGAGATAATTTTTTTTTAATCAAACTCCTTGTGTAATTAGTGTTTTATGGTATACACTTTGGGAAATGTTCAATCAATTCATATCAATATACTAAGGTTAAAAGATAACTCCCTGAATCATCATTCCCATTTACTCTCTGAATATTTCCATTAAACCAGTATTTTCCAAATTTGCCTAGTCAAAAGAATCATCTAGAATATTAGTTAAACTACAAATTATTGGGTCATAAAACTAACCCTAAAAACTTGATCTCATGGGAGGAGCCTGAGATTCTGCAGTTTTATGAAGTGCCTCAGATGACTATCACAAAGCTTCAATCATTTATTCAACCATCCATCCATTTAAATAGTTGGGTAAATAATAAGTGCCAGGCATTGTTCTATGTGCTAAGGATAGAGCAATAAATAAGACAAATTTCCTGTACTCATGTAGATTTGGCAAGATAAAGAATAAAGAAAAATTAATAGTCACAATTATTTTTTTTATAACACTTATTATAAGCCAAAATTAAAATGGAGAGGCCGTTTTGGACTGGGTGAACAGTGAAGGCTTTTCTGAGGAAATAATCTTTAGAATGGGACTTGCATATAAAAGAGACAAACATGAGGATCTAGAAAAAGACTGATCAGGGCAGAGTAGTTACACCAAGACCCTAAGATGAGAATAAACTTGGTATGTCTAGGAAATGTGTTTCCCAGTGAGTAAGAAAGTGGTTTAAAAAAACAGGTCAGCAAATTAGGTAACAGATACATGTTGCAGTATTCCAGACCATGGTAAAAAGTGTGAATTTTACTTTAAAACTGGTGTAAAACAACTGTAAGGTTTTAAATAGCAACATGATAGGTCTGATTAACTTTTTAAAAGATGCAGGCTGCTGGCTGGAGAATGGACGGTGAAGGGAGCAAGAGCAGAGGCAGGGAACCAATTAAGAGTATACTGCAGAAATCTTAGAAAGGTATGATAATGACTGTAGTGAAGATGATAAAAGATGAGATGGTGATAACATCTTCTGAAAGGAGAGCTCATGAGTGAGTCTGCAAAGATAATGTCTATGTAACTTAAATTTGTAGTTATTTTCATTCATTTATTCGATAAATATTTTTTGAACACCTTCTATATGTGAAACACTATTCTAATTACTAAAAATGCAGTAACAAAATCCCTATCAAAGAGCTTACACATTTGTAAGGAAGAGACAATGTACCATATTATATATCAAGAGTGATGAGTCATAAAAAAAAAAAAGCAGAGTAAGAGAATAAAGAGGATTAGTGGTGCGATGATTTGTGCTAGTTTAGATACTGAGTCTATAAAGGTGTCTTGAATAATGTGACATTTGACCAGAAATTTGAAATGAGCCCTCTAGCCAAATATCTGCAGGAAAAACATTCTAGGCAGAGAGAACAATGCAAAGACCCTGAAGCAGGTGCATGTTGACATGTTCAGTGAAGAGCGAGGCCACGTCAGTGTAAAAGTGATAGGACATGGGATAAGAGATGGATGTTTGTGGTGGAGGAGAGAGCACCAATCAGGTGGTGCCTTGGTCGGACATAGTAAGACCTTTTGATTTTACTTTAAGTGAGCTAGGAAGCCACTGGAAGGTTTTGATCTGTTTTAACATGATCATTCTAGCTGTTGTCTGATGAGCAGATTGCAGGAGGCAAGTGAGGAAGTAGAGTAGGAAAAAAGGTTTTTGCTATGGTCCAAGAAAAGATAATGGTAGTTTGGACCAAGTCAAAAGTACAGGAGGTAGTCAGATACTGAGTATGTATCAAAGTAAGGATTCACAGATTAGCATGCTGATGAATATGATATGGGGTGGAAGAGAAAGAAAGGAGTCAAAGTTTTTTCCAGGGCAATTAGATGAACAGAGATGCCATTTATTCAGTTGTGGAAGACTGGGAGAAGAGCATGATGGTGCTGAAGACAGGCTCTGTGATAGCTGTGCAGCTGTCCTGGAGCAAACACAAAGCATGGTAAAAAGAGAACACAGAATTTGGAAGCAGATAAAGCCCTGGGGAGATCCTAGCTCTACCATATGCTATTCACATTACTCTGGGAAAATGGTTTACTATTTCTTAGCCTTAATTTACTATCTATGTAACAGGAATAATACTACACCACAGAAAATTACTGTGAGGATTACAGATGGCAAATACTCATTAAATGGTAACTTTAAGAAAATTGAGATGAACCATGGAATGATCTCCAAGAGAAATAATAAAAATTGCAGTGCTACAAATCAGGGTAAAAATTAGTATTTAGGTAACTGGTGATATTTCCTGAAACTCTAAACTTTAAACATTTTGCAGTACAATAGTACTAAGGAAAAATATAAAAGTAATACGAGGAACACTTGGTACTGATCTACACATTTAATTAAAATCAAACAGTCATATGATAATAATTTGATTCACTCGTCTTATTTCAAAGTCTGATACATTTACGGTTTAGTCTAAATATGCATTAACATATGATTTGGGATTTTTGGATAAAATAGTTACCGTAGTATTTGCCCAGCAGTGTCTGCGCTATAGAGCCCATACAAATTTATTAATGACTCCATTCAAATAACAGTAATTTAAAACACACCTCAAACTGCTGGATAGTGTGAGATTTTCTGACATTAAAAAGCTCATAATCAGTGACATCAGCAACATGGCGGTGTGAGACCTCTCAGTTTCTCCCCTTAAAGTTACAAGAAGTTGGACAACTATAATTCAACAAAGGAATCCCTGCTCAACAAAGAAACAAATCTGAGTGGTCTGTGCTTTAAGATGTCTCAAGGTGAATGTTTCTGAGTGAGCAATGGGAGATGGCGGTGGTGGGGGGAGGTGTGTGTGGGGGAAGGACAAAGATGGGAGCTACAGATGCAAACCCTCGCTTGCAGAGCCCCATTAATGTGCTAATGCTGTAGCAGAAGGTCAGACTGAAGCACTCACTTGGCAACCCAGAGGGGTAGAGGGGTAGAGGCAGCATTCTGGGCCTGAGTAGCTGGTACACGATGTGGCTGAGTTTGTGATGGGGGTGGAGATGCAGTTCAAGAGGTGTGGTGGCTGCTGTTAAGCAGCTGCCACTAGCAAGGAAAAAAAAGCCACAGAAGTCTGAATCCAACCCCTTCCTCCATCTCTGCTGCCACCCACTCCAGCTGCCACTTTCACCATTGTTATTCAATATAGTATCATAATACTGGAAGTCCTAGCCAGAGCAATCAGGCAAGAGAAAGAAATAAAAAGCATCCAAATTGAGAATGAAGAAGTGAAACTGTTACTATTTGCAAATGACCTGATTCTATATATAGAAAACCCTAAATACAGTAAAATTGCAGGATACAAAATCGATGTAAAAAATCTGTTGTGTTCCTATATACTAACAATGAAATATCAGAAATAGAATGAAGAAAACAATCCCATTTGCAATTTTAACAAAAAGGATAAAATACCTAGGTATAAACTTAAAGGAAGTGAAGGACCCATACGCTGAAAACTGTAAGACACTGTTGATAGAAACTGAAGAACACAAAGAAATGGAAAGATATTCTGTGTTCACAGATTGGAAGAATTAACACACTTAATGTGACCATATTACCTAAAGCAATATACAAATTTACAGCAATGCCCATCAAAATCCCAATGGCATTTTCAAAAAATAGAACAAAAAAATCCTCAAATTTGTAGGACAGCCAAAGTAATTCCAAGAAAAAAGAACAAAGCTGGAATTATCACATTCTCTGACTTCAAATTATACTACAAAGCTCCAATAATCAAAACTGTATGGTAATGGCAAAACAAACAAACAAACAAACAAAAAAAACCAGATACACGGACCAATGGAACAGAATTGAAAGCCCAGAAATGAACCCACACAATCACAGACAACTAGACTTTGGATGCTGTAGCAGTATATAAGTTTCAGGTGTGTGCATTATAGAACTATACACCTGAAACTTATATGATGTCATTAACAAATGTTATCCCAATAAATTTAAATTTAAAAAAAGAACCTCAATATAGTTGAGTCAAATCAACATAAGAAACAAAAAGAATGATGGTTATAACATTATTTTATATTTAATAACATTTTAAAGTTTTTAAAATATTTTTACATATTTCATTTGATTCTCATGATAACCCTGTGATATTGGCAGGAAACATATAAAGAAGCTAAGTTAGGTTCAATTGTTTGACCAAGGCATACTTAGTGTAAATTTCAAAGACTGGCTTGGAGCTAGATTCTGATTTTTCTATTATAATATGCTGGTTGTTTATAAAATTTCAGTACAAGAATAAATATGATTAACTCTTAATTATACAGGTATGAAATAACTAAGGTAAAAGAAATTACAACTAGGCATCTATGAAATGATTAAATTAGAAATCAGCAAACTAAGTATCCAGAGTGTAGAAGTACACAGTGACTATACAGATGACCATATTATGTCTAACTCAACATAAACATAGTGTCAGAAATACTACTTACTCCAGTAAGACACCCTCCCCTGCCCCCGAACAAGGCATGAGAAGGTAAAGGGAAACGCGTGTGGTCGTGAAATCTAATACAGAGTAAGGGCTAAAAAGGTAGAGAAATTAGGAAGAGATAAAGATTACCAACCTAGAATAGTAAATATGGTTCTGTTTTTAATATCTAAAAAGGTTTAGTTGCCAAGTTATTTTATTTTTATACTTTTGATTACTTTTGGAAGAATACAAGTATTCATAAATATTTATTGTGATTTTACCTTAAAAAGTTTATTAAATTCATTTTGTTCTAAACATCTTGGAAGGTTTTAACTGTGATTTTAGATGGTCAGAATGTGATTCCACCTTCTCCTTATACCCCTGCCATTAACTCTGTTAACCGAGTCAAATATTTTTTTATGTCTGTGCTGGAATATCTTTAACATCTCTTCAGAACGCGATGCTTTTTTAACAGGCTCACAGCCTCTGCTTGGCAACAGTATCTAGCAAGATTAATATCGTTTGAATTACATTTATTTTTAGTTTATACTCTATTTATGGCAAGCATGCTGGCATTTCATTTAGTGACAAAGTTTCCTTTATAAAGGAAGCCAGAAAAGCAGTGACTCAATTTAAGAAAAAATATTAAATAAATGCAAGTAGTCGCTAAAGAACTAAAGTTAGGGAAATTTTCCTACTATCATCATACAAAATCTGCACAGCCACCCTGTGAGCAAGAGTTATTGCCATGTTCTAGAAGAAACTAGTTCTGAGAAAGCTGAACTGATTTGCCTAAGGTGTTATAGCTTTTAGTGCTGCAAAGGTCTAAAGATGGAGAAGGGCAATATGGATCAAGGCAGTGTGAGCTTTAAGTAGAACTTAAACAAACAAAAAAACCCTTAAAAATCATGTACCACAGGAGAGGAATAAGCATGGCACACATCTGGGATGGAAAACAAATGAAATTCTCTAAGAAGTCTAAAAATGAAAGCAGTATTTTAGATAATGAAATGAGTGCAATATGCAAAGTAAAATGAATGCCAGATTTATTAGAGAAAGGCAGGCCTATTTATTATTACACCACTGTAAATTACTCACATGCTAACAAGTATCTTTAGCATCATCTCCAGATGAGTAGTAATAGGTAGTTATTATTAATTCAAGCAATACTGTGAATGCCTACTATATGTCAGGTAATGTGCTAGGCACTACAGATACCAAAAGAGGGACCCTTTATTCTTAAGAAGCTTGGAGAGGAAAGAAAGATGCCAAAAATTATGAAACAATAAAAATAACTGTTGTAGGTACAAATGCTGTGAGAATCAAAAAGGAAAGAGTGCAAAATAAAGCAATGGTTAGGTATGGTGTCAAAGGGATAATTGAGCTAAATCTTGAAGATCAGATAGTTCATCAAAAAAGTAGAACGGGTGAGAGAAAATGGAGAAGAGGAGACATTCCAGTCAGAGGGACTGAAGACAGGACATAATTAATGAAGACGTTGTGGAGCTAAAATAGGAACTATATACCCACTAATATATACAGGTATATTAGTAGGTATATATTATACCTCATAATTGTATATTAGTCTACAATATACGTATAAGTAAATATTGTGTATCTTATATACCTAATTGATAGGAAAGAAGAGTATGCCATTGACAAAAAAAAAAGTGGGTTAGAGAAGCAGAACCAGTTTGCATGTGTTTCCAACTTTTGATTCTTCTCCTTCCCTCATTCACTAAATCCAGTTGATTTTGGCTTCCATATCTCTTTTTTCCCATTGCACTGCCATCATTTATATTCTTATCCTTTCTGACTTAGATGATTAAAATAGTTCAATTATTCTCCCTTCCACCAATTTTCTCATCTTCAAACAATCCTGCCATATTAGTAGTCCTAAAATCTGCTTTTATCAGATTGCTTCATTGCTTAAAAAACACATTCAAAGGTCTCCACGTGCCAGGAGTCCTCAACCATTTTGTGAAAAAATAGTTCTCACTTCTTGTTTATTTATATCCTAACATCATGTGTGAGGTACTAACTAATTCGAGTCCTCCAAGGACAGGGAAGGGGTGCCTTTGCAGGCTCTGCCTCCCTTCCTACAGTGAATTCTCAGACTGGGCGTGGTAATGGTATCAGAGGCTAATGGCTTAAACACTTATAAATAGATCCTGGTTTACTTTTTTTTGACCCCTTGGCTTACAGGATGAACTCCAAAAACCTCATCCTGGCTTTCGAACCCCTTTATAATCTAACACTAGTTTACTCCTTTCTAACCTTACCATTTGCTATTCTTAGTCATGAACTCTCTGCTTCACATTCTCTGGGATGCTTTGTGAGCCTTGATTCTAGACCCATATATCTTTGTGTATATCAATTTTTTAATGAAAATTTCCTTCTCTTTCTTCTCCACTTACCTGACTACATCTTTCAAAGTCCAAACTCAAGTGCTTCTTTCCTTGGGCCTACCTGAGGTTTAATTTTCTAACAGGTTTAATCTTCCTTTGAACTATTGGGTATATGTTGCCTTGTATTACTTTTAATCAACTTATTATTTCAACAAATATTCACTAAGCACATATAGGTGTCAAACTACATGCCAGAGCATTGGGGGATACACAAAGATGAATAATCCGTGTAAGGGGCTTATAGTACACATATGGCTAAGACAAGTAATTACGTCAGGGTGATTACAGTTCTATATTAGAAATATAAACAAAACTATGAGAGTGTGCACATTATATTATATCTTCTGGAAAATGTAATGGAGAAGTCACTAAGGAAGAAGTGATGTTTGAGCTCAGTCTTAAAGGAAGAGCAAGTGTTTGCTTGGTAAAGAAAGGAAAGAACATATCAGGAAGATGGAAAAAATATATGGAAATAGAGACATTCAAGAACATGTTACACCTGGTGTGCAGTATGTATGAAAGAGTGATAGACAAGGAGGCTGTTAGAGTGGGATGTTCTAGATCATGAAGCTACAAGTACAGCCTACTAAGCAGTATAGACTTTATTCTTTGGGCAACGAAGAATCATTACAGGGTTTTATATGAGGCAGTAAAAGGATGAGATTCATGTGTGAGAAAAATTCCTCTGGTGGTTACTGTAATGGATGGCTTCTGGAGCCTAGAGAAGAGACAAAGGACTATCCTGAACTAATGCAGTAACAATGAAGATGGGGAGAAGGGGACAGATTTGAGAAATGTTTAGGAGATTAAATGAGCAACAATTGGTGAAAACAGAGGAAAAGAGAGAGATAGGGTGGGGATTTTAATACACTGAGAAGGAGTCAGTAAAGTAGTAGAAAACACAGGAGAGTGGTAAGACAGGCTCTAGAGTACAGGTGTACAGATGCATACTGAATAATAAAGGAAGGAGGTAAAGAATCAGTGTCAATACAGATGCTGGTAAAAATTTGGGAAAAGGTGTTTTGGAAACATAGTTTACTCTGTGAAGTAGAAGTTCAGTCAAAGGCTGAATATAAGGGAATAGAGGACTGGGGGCTTAATGATCATTTTAAGTCTCATGAGAAACTTAGATAAAGGAAGCTAACTAGGATCACAAAGAAGAAATGCTGAAATGTTAACAGTGCAGTTGAGATTGGAAATGGTGAATCTGTGGTGGTACCAATTTTCACAGCTGTGAAATATCCCCTCACTGCCCTCCCACCACCCAGCAACACAGTTGCCAAAATTAAGAATGAGAGGAGGAAAACAAGAGAATGAGAGGAGGCCCAGTGAGTCAATGTGGGGTTGAATGTTGTGGGACGAGGGTCCTACCTGCCCATTATAAGTGCTTTGGGGGCAAGAACTTTAATGTTGCTGTGACAATAACAATTTTTTGTAACATTGAGCTTTATACATTCTATAAAGCGTTCAATACGTGTTTGTTAATTGACTGATGTGGAGTGATTTCAAAGAAAAAGACACAGAAAGAAATTCAGGAGTAGTTGCAATAAAAGGTTAACGATGGAAATAAATGACTTTAAAGTTATCATCAAAACATAGAGATAAAAAGATAAACTTTCCTAAAGTCGATGTAAAGAGAGTGGAGCTGAGATCAAGCCCTGGAAATACTAGAGAACAGAAGACAGTATAACCACAGAAAGAAACAGAAAAAAAAAAATCATTGAAAGAACTATAGGACTGCCATGCTGTCATGCCAAACTTCTCCCAACAAATCTAGTCATTAAAAGGATGAGAAAGTTAAGGTAGAAAGTAGTGAAAATGCAATGCCAAACATGCCTATGGGAGTAGAGAACACTGTAAGCAAGTCTTAAAGAAATTTATGGGAATTTATTCAGCAATCTTCCCTCTGATCCATCTTGGTTTAAAGAAAAGGTAGTTAAGACAACAGCAGCAGAAGCTTGAGTGGAACAAGAACCAGGACCAGTCATATGAGTCTTATATAGGCTATGCAAGCCCATCTCTTGCAGCAGAGGCCACTGAAGTGTGGAAGGGGGACAATTCAATGTTGGATGAGGTGGAACTGATGGCACTGAGGGACTAGAATCTCAAATCCCTATTCATATTTTTGTTCAATAAAGTCTTTTTATTTTATTTTATTTTATTTTTTTAGGCGAGGCAACCCTTGGTTGACCTTACAGATTGCAAGGACCTTGCCAGCTTACAATCCCTTATTTTATTTTTTTACACCTACAGCACCTGGTCTTCCTAGGTGGTCTCCCATCCAAGTACTAACCAGGTCTGACCCTGCTTAGCTTCCGAGATCAGATGGGATCGGGCTTGTTCAGGGTAGCATGGCTGTAGACAATGAAGTCTTTTTTCTACTTCAACCTCCTTAAATGCTCCTATTATTTACTATTTTCATATTCAAGCTATTGACTCCTCTGGCATTTCTATTTAGCTAGTCTACTACATTGTTTATTCTAAGTTATTTTTCTCTCTGGTTGCCTCGCTTCCCCAGATATTTTTTCTTTGTTACCTCAGAGGGGCTTAGATTTTGTTATTGAAGAACCACAAGAGCTAGCAGTCTCAAGAGAATAAAAGACAAAGCAGTCTCTAACCCCGTAGGCGGGCAGTGCAGCAGGCAAGTCACCAGCCCTGTGGAGGACCAGGAGGAAGCCTCCCCACTCTCAGGTCTCCTTACATCTCCTAGCCTCAGGGATAAGGAGACATCAGTCTCCTGGCTCTCTCTCTCGTTCTCCTTCTCCTCAGGAGTCCATGGATTTCTACCAAGCCAAGCTCTTTCCTGGATGTGCCATTCTTTTATTCACCCCCAAGACTCTTGTCCAGCCCCTATGGGCCAGAACTGGGCCAGTTCTCCCTGACAGAGCTCCCACGGAGCCCACGCTTCACTTGCACCTAACTGTTCATTGGATCCAGGGGTCATTTGACTCAAGGGAGGCAGACAGAGGCTGGAATTATGAACAGAGAAATAGTACAATTTCATTTTCCTAGACCTTCTCTGAAAAATAAATCCTGTTTACAAACTAATCCTAAAAACATTCAAATCTCAGCAAATAAGTCAAAATTTTAAAAGCCTCTGTGAGGTGCAAACTTCTGTGGTTTGTACCATTATTAATTACTGCCCTAAATGTTAAACTCTAAATATGAAGATTTTAATGTCAGGCAGATTTAAAGGATATTGACTAAACGGATAAATCTCAAAATAATTGGTGTGTAAAAGCAGTCGGCAAAAGAAGAGTACATACTGTATGATTCCATTCATATAAAATTCTAGGGAATGTGAACTAATGTATTAGTGACAGAAAGTAGATCAGTGGTTGCCTGGGGACCAGGTAATTAGGTGAATGTGTTATAAAAGGGTACAAGGTGACTTTCGGAGTGATGAAAATGTTTATTTTGATTATGATAATGGTTTCAGGGATGTATACACATTTCAAAACTCATCAAACTGTACACTTTAAATATGTGTGGTTTATTTTATGTCAATTATACCTCAATAAAACTTTAAAAGATATATTGACTGGGAAAAATATTTGCAACTTAAACTACATAAGGCTGATATCCTTAAATATAAAGAACATCTAAAAATAAAGAAAATGTAAAAGATGTGAACAGCAAGTCACTGACCTTTTGTGTTTGAAATTTTCCATAATAAAAAATATGTATAATTTTCAAAAAACTCTTAAAACACTATCCCTCACACTCATATAATTTACAGTTGAAGAGATACTGCTGAAGAAATACAATTCTAATTATAAAGCCATTGCAAATTTAGGGCATACTGAAAAGTATATTTGAGTGCTGATGGATACTGATTGATGGAATAATGAAAGCTGGGGTAGAGAATTAGGCAAGTCATCTTGGAGAAAATGAATATGAGCCTGGTCTTGAGGTGATGTGGGTTTGTGTAATTTTTTTATGGTAGACAGGGAAAGCAGAAGAGAAGAGAGTCCAAATGAAGAAAATATATGAACAAAGGCAATGTAGTGGGGGAAAGATGTAGACAGCTTTTGAAAAGTACTCTTACTATAAATTCACGATTTCTAATACAACCATTGAAATCTCTTATCACAAAAAAAGTTATATGTTGCAGTGGAAAGAGCACATAGGAAAGAAAATGAGATCTAATTCACTATATAAAAGTTTGGAATGGATCAAAATCGTTAATGTTATTTATGCAGAATATTTGATCTTTATCATATCTATGTTCTACCTATATTAGTATTTTTCTCTAAACACACTTGTGTTTTTACATAGCTTCATTCTTAGTAATAAGATCCTTAAAATGAAATATTACAATTTTTTCTAATGCACTAAAATAAACATAGCTTTTACAACTTCAGTAGTATATTTATTCTTAAGTTATACTGAAATTCAGTTCTTTCACTTTCAGTTCCATCTCCTTCCACCATTTAACCCTTTTCTCTTTTAGAAAAAAAAAGTGCAGCTTGCTGCCAGCATTAATTTAACATGCATAGGAATGCCACGTTTTCTAGGATTTGATAGTTTCCACGATCAAGAATTACTGTATTTTGTTAATGGAAATACCACTACTAAAAACGATGCTACCAACCGAATGTCATTTGTTTCCAAAGACTACCAATATACTAGAGCGATGCGAAAATAATAATAAAAGCAAGATATTTCATGGCGAACTCTGGGGGCAGGTTTAGAACTGTAATCCATGAGCTATCTCAGGGTAAATGCTATGGCTGCAAGTGCTGCTGGCAAGTAGTCTCAGGGCAAACAGGTAATGGGTTAAACTCTTAGTCTTTAAGCCTCCTATTCCTATCTGGTAAGTGTGTGTCTCCTTAGAAATTGGAGTAGTGGAAGGTTACTAAAGGATTGTCTGACTAAGCCAGGTTCCTTGCTTGTTCAGATTTATCAATTTTTAGCATCATTTGGAAAAATAATCTATGTGAGGAAATAATGTACACCAAACAAAAAGGCAATCCAACACATGAAAAGATGAAAACAGCAAGTAACTTTCAATTAATTTTGAGAAATCCACAGACAAAAGATATAGAATGTATGAAGAATTAGTAATTACTGAGAAAACAGAGAAGCCTAGTTCAGAAAACATAACTAATTATGTGTGTTTAAAGTAGAGAGAGAGCGTTGTGTAGTGAAAAGAAAAAAGGTTTTTAGAGTTAGAGACCTTACTCTGAATTCCACACCTACCACTTAGATAACCTAATTTCTTGCTGCCTCACATTCCTAATTTCTAAAATGGTGAAAATGGGTACCTGTCCTAGTTGTGAGGATTAAATGAGCCAGTATTTGTTAGTATAGTCTGGCACATAGTAGGTGCTCGACGATTATTACTATGTCTATGACATTTTTGAATAAAATTGTTTCCTCTTTGAACCTGGCAAAACCAAGAAATGCTAGATTCTTTAAAGTTTATTGGCTTATAATATTCCTAGGTGATGTCAGGCTTTCTGACAATGATGGAATATTAAGAATGGGGAGGGAGGCAGAAAAACATTCCTCATTAAGATAATTTTATGTGATGACAACTTTGGCATCACATAAAATTCAGAAGTTTGAACCCTGGCTCTGCCACTGCTCACCAGGTAAACTTCTGACCCTGAGATTTTAAAACATACAAATCTGAATTTCTCTTAGTTGAGTTGGTAAAAACCCCATGTGGATAGTAAAAGGACCACCACCCCAAATAAAGCTTTTAAATCTTCATTATAGGAAAGATTTTTTCATCAATACAAAGGTCTTTAGTTGTCTATTTCAACTTATTTTAATGTTAGTCAATAAAAGAAGGTAGTCATGTCACCTTCTTTAGAAGGTAAGCTTCCATGGTTAACAAGCAGAACTAATGTTTAGTTAACAGTCTAACATCATGTGGGTCCTTAATAAAATTTAAACTCCATTTAACACAAAATTTCTCATACCATTCATATTACTTGAGAGTTAGTATTTGGAGATGTTGTTCATTACCAATATAGGTTCCTTTATTTTCTATTATCAGTCTGTTTCTGAAAATTTCCTTAGAACTCTATTTCAAAGGAAGGAGAAATCCTCCAATCTGCTACCTGTATCAAGTGAAAGTAAATCCAGCAGTCAAAATCTGCCTAATCCACAGACACTATAAGAAGATCTGAGGAGTGAGGGAGAAGAGTTAGAACATTCATAGAAAATACTTAAATTCAATAAATATTTAAATAAATGAATGAATATCACATTTATACCTGCTTAAATAAATGCAATAAACAGTAAAAATCTATTGTATTGTTCTTATTGGAAAATCACAAATTTCTTAATACTTACATCAAAGGACTGTGGCCCAGGCATACTAAGATATAATTTTCTCTTATTCTTAAAAAGCTAGGACTTGGCATCACATAAAATTCAGAAGTCTAAACCCTGGCTCTGCCACTGCTCACTGGGTAGCTGGAGGCAAGCTACTCGTCAACAGCCTGTTTCTTTATCTCTAAAAAGGCAATAACACATACCAGCCCCACAGAGTAGGGAAAGGATGAAACTGATTAGCACTTCATTAAGCAGCCTCATCTTTGAGCTCTTTTACCGCAATCTCAATGTGCTAACTCCCTTAAACTTGTGTTTCCCACATGTTCTTCCTCTCATATCTTCTTAATTGTTCCTATTACTTGTAATCTCCTTCTCTAGACCTCCTTTCAAAAATCAGTTGTGTCCTATCCTCTGAGATACCTGCCCAGAGTTCTCTCCAGGCAATGTTATTACTCTCTCCATCATGTTATCCATAGTGGTTTGTTTTTGTTCTTATTAATCTACTAATCACAATGTAATAAGTAAAAGGTTGCTCTTATTTTTGAGTGCCATGTCACACATGTTAAGTGCTTTATATTTATTTCCCCATGTAATTCACAACCACCCTGTAAAGTAACTACTATTATCTTTGTTTTATCAATAAGTAAGGCTTAGAGAAGTTAAATAACTTGCCCAAAGTCACTCAAACAACAATACAAATCATCACTACTCCTACAGTAGGACTGGGATTCAAAGCCCAGTCCCTGGCTCCAAAGCCATTCTGCTGCCTTTGGTGGGGAACTTATACTTCCTATGCCTTTGTAGCCTTAGGAAAAAAAAGTACAACACTTAGCATGATATCTGCACTGAACATATGTTTGGTGAGTTAAAAAAGGCAGAGAACAAATCTATTCACTGAGTTGCCTATTATGTGCAATTAATCTGGATCTGGAGATACAAAAATGATCCCACAAGGTTTCTACCCTCAAGGAGCCTATAGAGTCAATCTGTTGTGGGAGAGGGAAGTAAACAGGTGATTGTTTACCATACAGAGTATGGTACATGCTAATTCTGTAGACAGGTTGTTGAGAAAACATAGGATCAGGCAATGAAACTAGACTGAGAGGAGGAAAACAGTCAAGAAAGCCTGAGTTTCTGCTTTTCCCTTTGAAACCATAATTAATCAGGGTTCCACTAGACTGGCATTCTAGCTGCTAGCATGGCAGGGATTAATGTACTTCTTTTTAAAATTACTTTATATCTATATTCATATATCTATTTTATCTCAAATTACCCATATAATTCAAATAAGCCTCAAAAAAACCCAAATTTTAAAATCTATTAAAGGATGATCTGCTTTCTAAATATGTTCAATTTATATGGCAGTACATATTTTTCTCTCTGTATTTTTTTTATAGATGGAAAAACACTCAATGAAAAAGGCAACTGGTTATATAACTGGCTAGTATTAGAAGTGCTTGCAACAAAACTACAATCTAGGATTTTTTAACTCAGAAGACAAGTTGCATTTCAAGCAACCATTCCAAAAACACCATCTATCTTTAAGAACATTCTACTCCTAAGTTAAAAAACAAACAAACAAACAAAAAACCTTTCAGGTTTTGTTTTTTTCCCATATACATTTCCCACGTCCTTCCTCTCTAATTTAACCTTTCAATAAAGATAAATACAATTTAGGTAATAAATCCCCATCAACTGTTTACTTACCAAACAACAGTTCATTCAAGTGGGCACTTTCTGGGCTGTTATGGAAAATGCCAAAATAAAAAGCCTATTAAATTTGAGTTAGATTCTACCTGTCATGTCTTCTTTGTCCAAAACAATTACTATGGAAGAAAATTAAGCCTAGTAATGTCTCTTATTACAAAGTTGGTTGCTATAAAAAAATTTTATGGCTTTTCTGTGTGGTTCCTAATAGATTAAATGATTTCAACATGTTCTAATCTGAATAAAGCAAATTTCCTCAAACATTATGGAAACAGTAAAGATAAAATAATAAAACAGAGGTGGTGAAGGAAATAAAAAACGAAAAATGAAAGGAGATACAGATAGACCTCACTTGTTTGTATTTTGTGAAGTTAAAGAAGATGATAGCAAAGACAAAAGGCAAAGAGGATTAAAATCTAAGGACAGCAAACATAAGCAACTTCAAATACACACAATCCTGAAAACGAACTTAACTTCTTTGTGTTAAAGTTGTGGAAAATCAGGTTCAAGTTCAAAGTAGGTTAAACTTACTTTCAACTTCTTATCACTCTGACTATTCAGCAAAATGAAAATAACCTCACAAAGAGTTTTCATAAAACCTTCTTTCTTATCTTCTCCTAGTAAATTCTCTCACTAGAAGGAAATTTGTTTTTGATAGTCCTTATCTTTAGAGATTCTTAAAAATTCATGAAGGTCTGGTAAGACAGAAAGTAAACACAGCTGTTTACAAGGAATTGTGATGTTACTTGCTATAGGGAAAAGTCAGAATCACAGAATTAAAAGGAATCTGAGAGATTATTTCCTTAGCTTTTATTAACACTCTAGAGAAACTTTTGACAATTTATGAAACTTACAGACTTAAAATTTAAGGGCTTCAAACTATGATTATATTTAATACCATAATATTAACTAAGAGTTTTACAGCATGTTTAAAAATTCAAAACCACAGTTCCCCCAGGAAGTGTAACTGTTACCATAAAAAGAAAATAATAGGGGTAATCACAGTCATTAAATTTATTAAACCTGATGCTGTTAGTGACCATAATGATCTATTGTACTTTTGTTCTCTCATTAAAGAAAGACGTCTTAGACCATTCACTATTAAATTACTGTTTAACTGGTAAACTGAGGCAAAATACTGAGTAACTTGAGAAGTCACAAGTGCAAAGTCCATAGCACAAAAAATTACTGAACCATGGTCCCTATTTATGTACTTTTCTAGATATAATTTAAACTGTTTGAGCAAAAGGTGATTCTAAATTCCACATAAATTGACTTTTACTTTGCTTTTCTTTTTACTTGAAAACTCTCTTCATACATTGCCACTGATTCAATTTCACCTGTAGGTAAGGAACACAGAACTCATTGTGGGGAAAAACAAACCAGAATGTGAAAATAGAGAAGTTATCAGATATACAAGGGAGTGAAACAATTGACTGAAAAACACTTTAACCACAATACTTTTTTTCTCCATCCTGAAGGAGGTATTTTGAATATTTTAGCTACCATTTCTTTCAAGAAAAACTCTATAGTTTCCAAAAGCTCCTAAGTTGAGAACTTACCTGGTTCATCTGAATGCTGAATCCGGGCTTTTATTTCTGCTAAGCTGGTCTCCTCTTGGGAGACCAAAGCTGCTGCCCCTTCCTCTGTGTCTTCTACCTTAGTCACGGTAAAGTGTGGCATTGTTATAGAAATCCTGTGCTGTTTCTGTAAACTTCCTTCCAGCCTACTTTGACTGCCTATCCCCTCCTTGCTGTGCCTCTTTCAGACTCTGATCACTAACTACATGAGACCAACAGCTGGGAATCGGGAAGTATTTTCAGCTCACGTGACCTGCAACCCAAGGGAGTGGAACACTGGAAGACACGCCTTCCACAGTGTTTATCATTCATTTAAAAGGATTAGCACCACACCCCTTGCTTATGATTATTAAGCTCAAGAAAACCAAGAGCTGTTTAGGCTACTTTCCCAGAGCTGCCAAAAGCAGGAGAGTATGAAGAATTCATCAACTGCAGCCTACTGTGTACTCACCTTCTTGTTTCCTTAAGTTATTTCCATCCCTAGGCAGAGTCATGGTCTCAACCTTTGTCCTCATATCTCACACACCAGAAAGATCAGGGAACAGTTCATTTTATAAACTTTTCTCTTTAAAGACTGGCACTAAATCAGTTTAGCAAACAAAATACAAACTATCCTGTAAGCTTCTGCTGTTGCTTTATTTCAAAACATATGGAAAACAGTCATATAAATCAACAGAAGTTTTTTCTTATCTTTCTGAGAACATCCATCAAGTATTTAATGAACATCTACATATTTTATATGAGGCATAGTTCTAGACACTATAGTGTATATAAAGATATCCAAGAAGAGACGTTAACTTTACCAAAAGTCCAAGTTTGTCTAAAAGAGTATAAAATATTTTTAAAGGGAAGAATTCAGAATTTTTGGTATTAGAGTTAAACATGTTTTAATGAAAATATATCCAAGAACCCTCCTCCCCACCCACTGCCCGGATTAAGAGGTGCACAGTTCCTTCAGCACACGCTTAATATACTTAACTCTTGGTATATTTTATCAGATAACTGTATCAAGTTCTCGGTTGATGACTTTACATAGAATATGAGGCCCTATCTCTCCACTGAGAGGAGAGAGTTTAGTAATTGAGCCCTGTTTAATTTCCATGTTGATGATGTAACACAAGGGTTTTGTTAGTAACACCTGACAAGTAAGACTGCCCTTAAATTTAACAAAGGAATTATGGTTTCTAATCCTCATTTATTCAAATATGTACCGCTAAACCAATAGTTGTTAAAGACCTACTTTGTGCTCTTCACTAGAAACTTTTCATTACGATGTCATTAATCAAGCTAAAGAATTAGCCCAAAGTAACACAATTTGTAAATGGTGAAGCCCAATTTAAAAACTTCTGATACCCTTGTTGATAGGCAGCATAGAAGAAGTTTTATGGTCAAAGATTTCAATATTATAGTCTGGTACCAAATTCTTTCAGTTCCATTGGATATTTCCAATAGGATCTTGCCTTTCATATTTATCTTATAAAGACTTGAATTAAAACTAATCTTCTATAGTTGATGGACAGAAAAAATGATGTGTTTAAATCTGTGCATAGTTTATACATATAAGCCTATGTACAAATGTTATTCTGCTACTTCTCTCCTCAAAAGAATTCCCCAAACTAAACAAGTAGGAAGGTAATAAATTCCTGTTAATCTACAATAGAGGTAATTTATTTACAACTTGATGCTTTGGTACCACAGTGGTCAGCAATTTTAAAACAGTTCTCTCCTAGAGTGGACTGTAGATAAAAGTGCAGGGGCATAAAAAAAATTGGAGACAAAGTTAAAGCAGGACATAAAAAGCTGGGGGTAGAGTGGTAAAGCTGAGGTGTGAGGGTGCTGTGTATGAAGAGAGACTAGCTAGAGACGGTGGGATGTAAGAAATAGCTATTTAAAGTATAATAAACTACTACAGTGAAGCACCATTATGCATCCACCATGATGACTAAAATTGATAAGACCGACATCACCAAATTTGGTGAGAATGTGGAACAAAATGAACTTTCAAACACTATTTGTTACTGGGGTATAAACTGGTCCACCCAGTTTGAGAAAGGGTCCGGTACTTTCCCCTGTAATCCAAGAACTGCACTCCTAGGTATTCACCCCCAAAATGAAAACATAGTTCCACAAAATGACTTGTACAAGAATGTTCATAGTAGTTTATTACTAATAGCCAAAAAACTAGAAACGACCCAAGTGTACCTACCTCTTCTACCTCCAATGCATAAACAATGATATATTCATAGAAAGAATTACCATTTCAGCTATAAAAAATGAACCAGTGATACATGCAATGGATGACTCTCAAAAACACTATGCTAAGTGAAAGAAGCTTTAAACGAAAGAGTACATAATATATGAATGTGCTGATAAAGCTTTAGAACAGGTAAAACTAATCTATGGTACAAAAATAAAACAGGGTAATGGCTGCCTCTGGGGAGATGAAGGTGAAGATTAACTGGGATGGGACATGGAGAACTTCCGAGTGATGGTAATATCCTACATCTTGATAGAGTCTAGAGTTCCACAGGTATATGAATTGGTCAAATCTCTGCCAATGTTCACTTAAAATGTGTGTATTTCATTGTAATGAAAAGTTACCTCAAAAGAAGAAAATCTGCACACAAGTGTACTGAATTCTAATTAATATGTATTTTGAAGTATTTGAAGTATTTGGAAGTGAACTAATGCCTGCAATTTACCTTGAAATGCATAAATAAGGTGGATATGTGACAGGATAAGTATAATAAAATGTTAATGGCAGACTCTGGGTGGTGGGTATAGGGGTATTTACTATAAAGCCTTTAAACTTACTGTATATTTGAAACTTTTCATAGCAAAATGTTAAAAAATACAACGAACTTACACCATTATGAAAATGAATAGGCAAGTAACAGACTTGGAGAAAATATTCACAAAACAAATACTTGACAAAGGACTTGTACCTAGAATATACAGAAATCCTCCACACTTCAATGATTAAAAGACAACTCAATACAAAATGGGCAAAAGATTTAAACAGACAATTCACAAAGGAAGTTATACAAATGGCTAATAAACATTTGAAAAAGTGCTCAACTTTATTGGTCACTGCACATTACAACACAAAACTGTTGGCAAGGATGGTGGGAGTGTAAAATGGTCCAACCACTTTGGAAAAAGGTCTGGCTGTTTTTAATAAATTTAAACATACATCTACCCTTTCATCAAGCAATTCCTCTCCTAGGTATTTACTCAAGAGAAATAAAAACATAATTTCATAAAAAAGTTTGAACAAGAATGTTTATAACAGCTTTATTCATAAGAGCCCAACAGAAAACAACTCAGGTATCTGTCAATAGGATAAGGAAACTGTTGTGTAATAGTCATGCAACAGACTCAACAATAAACTAGAATGAACTTACAGATTCAATATGGATGAATCTCAAAAACGTTATGTATTATAAATTATACACTACACATTAATTATATGTATACTGAAGTGTTTAGAGGTGAAGCACACTGATGTCGGCCACTTTGAAATACTTCAAAAATAGATTAATGGAAGTGATAAATATGTGATAAAACAAATGCAGCAAAATGTTAATTACTGCATCTGGAAGATAAGGATATTAGGTACTCGCCACACAATTCTTTCAACTTTTCTGTATGTTTGAAAATTTTCTTAATAAAATGTTGGAAAAAAACACAATGAACTTGAGTTCACTGAAATCTAAAGATCTTTGGAATTTGACCCACAATGGGTCATATAAACTTTAGGCAGTTGCATAAATGCTTATCCAATAGTTTGATTTTAGAGTGCTGAATGTTGTTTGAAACAAGAGTCTTCAGTTTTGAAATTTTTACATTAAAAAAAAATCTATAGTATTGTTAAGTAGTAAGATAAAGGCCAGGATAAGGCAAAAAGGCTTTTATAATGGGATTACACCATTATACATTAGGCCAAATATTACACATATTATATATATACTTATTTTACTAGTTTCAGTAAAACACTGTGACTATATTATGTCTGCTTTTAAAAAAAAAGCATCCCATTCTTTAGAAGAATGGGTCTACTTTGGGTAATACTTTGAAAGTGAAATTTACCGTGCCATAGTACCGAATTACTTATTTTTAATCACAGCTAACAAGCCACGATAGCTAATGTTTTGTTTTATTCAACCCATCTATTAAATAAAGGCAAGTTAGATTTAGAGAAAGATTGGAACAATGAAGAGAAAGTCAATGGAAAGTCATTTTCAACATAAGGATTCTCTAACAGACTGTAATACATTGTTATATCATGAAAAATCACACAATTTTAGGACAAATCATTTATGTATTTCCTCTGAGAACTGCATTGTGCAAAAGCTATGCAAATAATTGAGAACACAATCTCACTGCTCAAATGATTCTGAAAAAGAATCTAGTAATTCATGCTAAAAATGGATCTGTGATGCAAGAAAACTTCTATAAGTGAGTAGTAATAAGCAAAATCCCTGAAATTAAATAGCCACATACATTTTGAATACGTGAATTTTACCGAAATATCATTATGTTCATTCTTGAGGCTCCTGTAGACATGACATTGAGGTTTTAGTAAAATGTTTAGTAACATTCTTTTTTTAAAATAAAAAATGAAATTAAAGCTTGATCAAAGGCACCAGGATGCTATTAAAAAGCTGGAAAGACATAAAATAGAACAGACTAGATTTCATGAGTACACACACTGTAGACTTAATTCATTTTATCTGTCTATACCTTTTCAAAGAATTCTCTCTCAATCTTTCTCTCACACACATCACAAAACAAGGTTTTATGTAAGCACCTTAAGTGCACGTGCACACACACACACACACACACACACACACACACACACACACACAAGTTCAATGACAGTGCTGAGCAAAGAACAATGGATTCTGATTTGGAAACAGATTCAAATCTTATGAAGCTCTCCTGAACTCCTGTAGGTTGAAGATACCGTTCAGAGTGCTTTATCTACTATTGAGATCTAGTCACATTAAAGTTAAAAGTATAACCAATTAATAATTTTGTGTTTACAGTATTTGCTTTATTAGAAATGTCTTTACAAGAAATAGTAAAGAAAGTGGAATCTACTTCCAAGCAGTTGCTTCTAATGTAATAAGTTATAATATCAAAATATTTAGGGCAGACATCTTACTGAATCATCACAACCACTGGCCAGCAACTAAATATAAGTAGAAAACTATCTACGTTATACTTTAATTTTCCTGAGCAAAATAATTTTCTTAATCAAAGTAAATTTAAGAACTTTGAGATACAAAGGTTAATTAAGTTTTGTCCTCAGTTTTAAATCTTTCATACTCTTTATTCTATAAATCATTATACCAATAAATCTGTAATAATTCATCCTATCGAGAGAGATGTGTTTTAAGAGGAAAAAGAAATTTCTTTAAAATATGTGAATTGTAACTTCAGATATGGAGTTATATGGAGAGGAAAGAGATCATACCTGCTGAAGCCGCAATTCTTGAGGAAAATTTGAGACTTGCATGAAAGACTAATCTCCTCCCCTACCCCAGTCAGATACTCATGCTTCAAAGGGCCACTGGTAGGGCAACACTACCCCTGGAATGTGGTATCTGGGCAGAAGGTTAGGCAAACATATGAAAGAAAGGCTGTGAACCAGTTTTAGAACAGTGCTTTGCAACTTATCTCTAGTAAAGGACTACTTTTCTTTAAATTTCCAATTCATTGTGGACGAAAAGTTTTGTAAAAAAGTAGTAAAAGTGAATTACTATAAAAATGAAAAATATATACAAAAAAGACAAGTTCCAATTTTATTAGATTCATCGGACATAAAACTGCTCTATCAAACTGTTATGCAAATTTCTAAAAACTCTCAATTTCTGAATATATCTCCTTACAGACTAGAATAATGTAGTAGGATAGTTGATGGCTGGCTACTTTAATTTGATAGCTATGTCAGCCATTTTGGCTGCTGACCCAAATACTAAAGGAGGCATCATCAAAAGCCTTACTCAGAGGCCTCAGCTTCCACTGTTAACTTTTTTCACAATATTGCTACTCTCTACATAAGGCTGTCCATCTCTTTCATTAGTCTAATATCGTTACAGCCAAGGTATGATAGAATCACCAACCAAAGTATAATGGCAGCTATTTCATTTCTGATGTATGAAATTTTCATTCTTTTATTAAGAAATACTTGCTAGTTGGGCTTCTAATCAAGACTACAGTGTATAGAAAATAAAATTGATATTAAGCAACATGTCAAAACTGAGGACAAATTTTTTAAAAAGGAAAATGAAAATGCAACTCAAAACAAAATTTCCTGGTAAATTTTCACATAGAAAAATTGTTTTTATAAGTTATTACTTCCTGTCTTGCAACAAAACTCTATTTAAAAAATAGATGTACTGAGTGAGATGGCAGTTGGGTTGAAACATGAATATTCATTAAGACGGACTAATGTAACTAAATCAATAACTGTTTAGGTAATTCAGCGCTACTGCACTGCCCTGGTTATCTGCAGATCATTTGTGTATAACACAGTGATATATACATTGTTAGGCTGGATTTCCTTTTAGGAACACAAAACCTTAAGTTATTCAGGAAACATCGCTTTATTACCTCCCGCTCCCACCCCCCCACACTATTTCCTTTCATGCCCCCAATGCCAGGCAAGTATACAGAAGATAAAAATTTCATTTCTTTCATGCTTCCTCTACTCTACTATATAATTTCAACTTAATAAATGTTTCAACAGAGCCAACCACTGTTAGTAAGAAAATGTTATGACAAGAACACTGGTACTAGAACCACATTTGGTTCAATTCACTGTTCTTCAATTTATTACTTGCATGACCTTGGGCAGCGTACTTAACCACATCAGCTTTAGTTTTCTCCTGGATAAGAAATCCTATTTTTCCTCAGAAGAAAATGACTTTTTTTAAATGAAAAAATATCAAAACTGGTGATTTTTCAGGAAAGGAAAGAATTAACTTCATTTAATAAGGAAGAATGTTTTCTATTTCCTATTATTTCTTAAAGTTTTAATTGGAAATTAGCACACTGCTAAACCAGAAATAAATAAATCAACAAAACATAATTTTTTACATGCAGTCTAGGGAGTAAATTAGTCAGCTGTGAAAATAAGCATTATTTCTGGATATTAAAAAAAACTTAAATATTAAATGCTAATGCTCTCAAATTAAAATAAAGATGAATTTCTGGTGGATTTAATTTCTCACAGCTCCTCCGACTGAAAATGTAAATATGTATATGAGAATTTTTAACTTACTAGTGTTTTCTTTTTTTAAACTAGCAGTATGAAAAATGAATAGCCTTATCCCAAAGTAAAAGCAGACTTGTCTGCTAAAATGGAGGTAATTTAGGTGCCAGTTTGCTGAAAATTGAGGCTACCTACCAAATGGTTCCTACTGTAAAAAGGTGAATGCTATCAACTGAATATCTTGCATGAATTTCTCAAAGCTGTGAGAAATGTAATAAGGCTTAGCAAAGCAGTAATAGAAACACAAAGCAGAAGTTGCCACTGATTAATTTAGCAAGGAAACTGGAGACTGAAACCCAGTTGAGCTAAAATAACAGGAAATTTTAAAAAGAAAAACACTAAAATTAGGATTAAGACCTAAACATACTTGTTATTTCCTTATTATTTAATGTAGCTTTTGTTTTCTATTTCTGTGCTTTTCAACTATAAAAACTTCAGTTTTAGGAGGAAAAAATAGCTTCATCTCTTACATTTTTTTCAGTTAAGACATCCAGTTAACTTCAAAATTTCAGATTTTGCATAGCCTCTCAGATTGACTTATTTACAATATTGACTTGATTCTGAAATTTTAACTGTAAATTCCACTAATGGTTTAACAGTAGCTTAAAATTCTTCAAAAGTAAAATGCATCTGAATATCAGAAATGTTGAAAATATGATAAATATACACCTTAGAACTGAGCAAATATGGTAATATTTTCTATTAATCAACTATCGAACTTCTGTAGTTAAAGCAAGGTATCGTGTGTGTTATGTGTGTATGCTGTATGTTCTGCAGTTCTGTGATCATATCTTCACATTTAATTGCTGGGTTTCTACAAAATACACCAAAGCACTAATCACAGGGTGTTAATGGGAATAACATCTTATTGTTTTCTCATTTATTTATAACATTTTATTAAAATAATAGATTGTTTTACACATTCACAAAATAAAATGCTTTCATAATTCATACAATATAGGTCTCCACACTTTCATACCTCCTGTTAAGAAACATCATCAAGAACTTAAACACATATAATTTGAATTATCGCGAGTCAACAAGCCCACCAAGTGCAGCTGTGCAGACTGTGTCAGGCCAAAAGGGCAGGGAGCTGGGGGCTGAAGTCCAGTTTGCCCTTTTCCAGTGAAGTCTGGAAAGAGTGCCTTGCTAGTCCACAAATATTTTATTTGGCAGAAGGGAAAAAGAGTCCTCTATCCAAAAGTTTGCAGCATAGTATCGTCCTCATAGGTCATTACAAACTGCCTTAAAGTCAGCATTAGAAACATTCCCCTTATTCTAACAGCCTTAAAATGAGAACTCATGATTTTTATGAGTTTCCCAGGTCTTTAAGAGTGTCTTCTTCCTTCTTTTCCATTCTGATACAGGTAATATTAAAGCAAAGCTTATGAGAATCTGGAATCAAGAAACATGCAACTGATAGGAAAAGAATAAGGCCTCTGGTGGAAAGAATTAGTGAGGACACAGAAGAGACCACTAAAGATAAAAAATGAAGCAATCACTTTACCAATCACTGATATTTAATGAAATTATCTAGAGCATTCTACAACACTCTATAAAAGAAAGTCCTTCCTATTAAAGCACCTTGATTGCAGTTCAACTTTTAAAAATTTTTAATTAAATTTTCAAATAAACATAAAAGTATAGAGAACAGTAAAATGAATCTTCATGTACCTTTTACCCCAATTCAACAAATTATAAATGTTTGCCAATCTCGTTTTGTCTATCTCTCAACTTTTTTGTGTAAGGGAGTGTGTTTCTTCTGTAAATACGTTAACATGAAACTCCATAGATAAGGGCTTTACATTACCACAGTTATAAATATACCTAAGAAAATTCATAATTCCTTAGTATCATTTAATACTAAGTACATGATCACATTTCCCTGATTACTTCAGTGTCTTTTTACAATTGTTTTGTTCATATTAGGATCTTAACGAAGTTCACACATTGCATTTGGTTGATATGCTTTTTATCTGTAACAGCTTTCCCTCCCTTTCCATCACTCCTCCTCCACTCCACTCTAGGCCATTTATTTGTTGAAGAGTCTAGTTAATCAATAAAATTTCCCTTATTCTGGATTTGGCTGATTGCTTCTTGTGGTATAAAATAGCATATTATAAAGTTTAATCATTGGCTATGGAGTATGGAGAAGAGGGGAAAAGAGCTATGGTTTAAAACCAAAATGTTTCAGACAGGTGTTACTAAAAACCCCCTAAAAAAAATCTATCAGAGGATGCTATCAGGTGAGCTAAGAAGGTACCAAATCGATATACTTTTATAAAACTATCCATCTTATTACCTTATACAATGTTTTGGCTCACTATTAGAGTGCCGAAGTGAAATGGATAGTACTTGATAACCATGTAATATGAAAGGTATATTTAAAGAAGGGTAATAGTCACCTGTGATTACCAATACAATGTAATTCGCTTATTTTAGTTTGGGGCAAAAAGTTTTTTTGAAAAGTATTAAAAAAGTACGTGGTACTTTGAAACATGTTCTTATGGTGAAATAAAAGCTTTTCAAGTTTCTTAGTCAAATATTGTTCTGATTGAACCCTAGCATGAGACTACTGATGAGACCTACCAACAATACATAGAATTGATAGATCAGCTGAGTAGGCTAAATGTCCATGTGTAATGTGATGGTTCCAAGTGCAGATTAACATTCTATAAGACTCACTGATATTTAAAGAAAAGCCTATTGTGCCTTATCCACTTAGTGAACTTCTGCTCATCCTCCAAAGTCTGGCTCAGGTGGGAAAGTTCTTCCCATGCATGTAGCCTTAATCACTTTTCCCTTTTGAGCTATGGTCTTCAACTCTGACTTTATATAAGAATAAGCTGAAGAGCTTTTAAAAACTACTGATATCATATGATATCACTTATAAGTGGAATCTAAGGAACAAAAAGAACAAATTAATCAAAAACAGACTCGTAAATATAGAGGATGATCTGGTGACTGCCAAAGGGGAGAGGTTAGGGGGCTGAGAGAATGGGGTGAAGTGTTAAAGGAGTACAAATTAGTAGTTGATAGATGGTCACGGGGATGGGGAGCATGACATAGGGAATGCAGTTAGCATTAATGTATGGCTAGGTGGAGAGCCAGAGGAGAGAAAGCAATTAGAGGAATCATTTTATAAACTTTATAAATGTCTAACCTATGTACTGTATACTTGAAACTAATAAAATAAAAATTGAAAAAAAAAACCCCAAAAATCTACCGATGCATTAACACCTATTCTTTCCAAACTATTCCAAAAAATGTAAGAAGAGAGAAGGCTCCCTAACTCCTTTTATCGGCCACCATTATCTTGGTTCCAAACCAAAGACATTACAAAAAAAAGAAAACTATAGGACAATATCTTATAAACACTGATGCAGAAATCCTTAACACAATATTAGCAAACCGAATTCAGCAATACATTAAAAATATCATACACCATGATCAAGTTGGATTTATTCCTGGGATGCAAGGTTGGTACAATATCTGCAAATCAATTAATGTGACACACCACATTAACAAATTGAAAGATAAAAATCATATGATCCTATTGACAGATGCAGAAAAAGCATTCGTCAAAATCCAGCATCCGTTTATGATAAAAACTCTCAGCAAAGTGGGAATAGAGGGAACATACCTCAACAAAATAAAGGCCATATATCACAAACTTACAGCTAACATCATACAAAAGCATTTTCCTGAAGATCAGGAACAAGACAAGGATGCCCACTTTCACCACTCCTGTTCAACATTGTATTGGAAGTCTTAGCCAAAGCAATAAGACAAGAAAGAGAAATAAAAGGTATCCAAATTGGATATGATATGATACCATATATAAAGAACCCTAAAGATTCCACCAAAAACCTGTTAGAACTGATCAATGAATTCGGTAAAGTAGCAGGATACAAATTAACATTCAGAAGTCATTGGCATCATTTTTAAACACCAATGATGAACTTTTAGAAAGAGAAATTAAGATAATAATTCCATTTACAATTACATTGAAAACAATACCTGGGAATCAAATTAACCAAGAGGGTAAAACACCTGTTTTCAGAAAATTATAAGTCATTGAAGAATGAAATTGAAAAGGATACAAATAAATAGAAGCATATACTGTGCTCATGGGTAGGAAGAATCAACATCATTAAAATGGCCATACTCGGAAAATATATTTGCAAGCAACACCTCCGATGAGGACCTAATATCCAAAATATACAAAGAACTCAGAAGACTCAATAACAATAAAAAAACCAACGATCCAATCAATAAATGGACAGAGGACCTGAACAGTAACTTCTCCCTAGAGGACATACAAATGGCCAACAAATATATGAAAAAATGACCAACATCACTATCTATTAGGGAAATGCAAATCAAAACCACAATGAGGTACAATCTCACACCTGTTAGGATAGCTATAATCAACAGGACAAGTAATAACAAATGTTGGAGAGGATGTGGAGAAATAGGAACCCTCATACACTGCTGGTGGGACTGCAAACTGGTACAACCACTATGGAAAACAGTATGGAGGTTCCCCAAAAAACTAAGAATTGATCTACCATATGATCCAGCAGTCCTTCTACTGGGTATTTACCCCAAATACTTGAAAACCTATATCCAAAAAGATATTTTCACACTGATAATCATAGCAGCACTATTCACAGTGGCCAGGACATGGAAGCAACCGAAGTGTCCTAGGATAGATGATTGGCTAAAGAAGCTGTGGTACATATATACATTGGAGTATTACTCAGCCATAAGAAGAGATGAAATACTGCCATTTGTGACAACCTTGATGGACCTCGAGATAATCATGCTAAGCGAAATAAGCCAGACATAAAAAGTTGAAAATAACGTGCTATCACTTATATGTGGGACATAAACTTTTAGGAAAAGGAAAAGGACAAACAGGGACTCATGGACATGGACAATGGATTAGTGGTTAGTGAGTGCGAGGGGGACAAAAAAATAAAATGTTAAAAAAATAAAAATAATGTCTAAATAAATAAATAAATAAATAAATAAATAAATAAAATGGCCATACTACCCAAAGCAACCTATAGAGTCAGTGCAATCCCTATCAAAATGCCGATGGCATTTTTCAGAGAGCTAGAAAAAATAATCCTAAAATTTATATGGAATCATAAAAGACCCCAAATAGCCACAGTAATCTTGAGAAAGAAGAACAAAGTTGGAGGTATCACACTACCTGATATCAAACAATACTACAAGGCTACAGTAATCAAAATAGCATGGTACTGGCATGAAAACAGATACATTGATCAGTGGAACAGAATAGAGAACCTGGAAATAAATCCATACCTATACACTCACTTAATATATGACAAAGAAGGCAAGAATATACAATGGGATAAAGAAGGTCTCTTCAATAAATGGTGCTGGGAATATTGGACAGATACATGCAAAAAAGGGAAACTGGACCACCTTCTTACACCGTATACAAGAAGAAATCAAAATGGATTAAAGACTTAAATGTAAGACCCAAAACCATAAAACTTCTAGAAGAAAACACAGGCAGGAATCTCTGGTATTGCTACTAGTAATTTATTTTCGGACCTATCTCCTCAGGCAAGGGAAACAAAAGAAAAATAAACAAATGGGACTACATCACACTAAAAACTTTTTGCAAACAAAAAAAACCCCCAAAAGACAACTGACTGAATGAGAGAAGATATTTGCTTATGATACTCTGATAAGAGGTTAATATCCAAAATATATAAAGGACTCATACAATTCAACAACAACAAAAGAATAATACAATTAAAAAATGGGCAGAAGACCTGAATAGATATTTCTCCAAAGAGAAAATACAGATGGCCAATAGACACATGAGAGATGCTCAAGGTTGCTAATCATCAGAGAAATGCAAGTTAAATCCACCATATGACATTACCTCACACCTGTCAGAATGGCAATCATCAGTAAATCAAAGAACAACAAGTGTTGGTGAGGATGCGGAGAAAAGGGAACCCTCATACATTGTTGGTGGGATTGCAAATTGGTACAGCCACTATGGAAAACAGTCTGGAGGTTTCTCAAAAAATTAAAAATGGATATACCTTTTGACCCAGCAATTGCACTTCTAAGTATTTATCCAAAGAAAACCAAAACAATAATTTGTAAAGCTCTATGCACTCCTATGTTCATGGCAGCACAATTTACAACAGCTAAGATATGTAAGCAACCTAAATGCCACTTAACAGATGATTGGATAAAGAAGTTATGGTTCATACATGCAACGGACTACTATTCAGCCATTAAAAAAATGAAATCCTACCATTTGCAATGACATGGACAGACCTAGAGGTTATTACGCTGAGTGAAATGTCAGACATAGAAAGATAAATACCATATGATTTGACTTATATGTGGAATCTAAGGAACAAAAAGAACAAACTAATCAAAAACAGACACAAATACAGAAGACAATCTGGTGATGGCCAGTGGGAAGAGGGGTTAGGGAGTTGGGAAAAAGGGGTTAATGGTTAAAGAAATACAAATTAATAGTCGATAGATGATCACAAGGATGGGGAGCACAACATAAGGAATACAGTAAGCATTAATGTAACGGCTAGGTGGACAGCCAGAAGACAGAAGGAGCAATTAGGGGGGTCGTTTCATAAACTATATAAATGTCTAACCAATGTAATGTATACTTGAAACTAATAATAAAATTTAAAAACAAAAAACAAAAAACTACTGATGCAATTAAATCAGAATCCCTGGAAATGGGGCAGAGGTATTTTCTAAAAAGGTTTCTAGATCATTCCAATATGCAGCCAGATGAAGCATCACTGCTCTAGCAGGTACATTTTATATGCTTTTATCCCAGTATGTTTTTAATTTTTGTTTATATTTCTGTCCCTTTTTTATTCTGGAAGATTTTCAGCTCAACATGTATTTATTGAATACAGGATATGTGTCATCATTATTCCAGGTGCTGAGAATACAAAGACAACTTTGTGTCCCTGTCTTCAAGAAGCTTGCAGCCTAATTCAGAAAAATAGTATGTAAACAAAATAACAAAATTAAGTGAAGTAGGTGCTGCTTTAGTAATAGCCTATATAAAGGATATAGGTACATAAAAAATTAATCTACTCTCTTTGGGTATAGGGTTGAATCAGAAAAAGTTTCAGAGAAGGTGACTCCTTGAAGGAGGGACTTAGCTAAATTATTTTTGCATCTCTACCACCTAATACTCCTCCATTAAAACTTGATAATGGCCAGCCTCAAAGTTGGTATCCTTAGAACTCCTTGACTCAATTGGCTTTTACTTTTACTCCACTTCAGAAACCCACTCCCAAACTGCGTGCTGTATCATGTTAACACTGGAACCGGCCCTCCTCTGAAACAATTAACTCCGTTTGACTGACCACAGTCTTTAATCCTCCTACATTTTTCACAACCATTTTACCTCATCAAGTCCTCTCATCTCTTAGAGTCTCCATTTTACCTCAGTTCATCATTCTCCTTTGCTGTGTTTTTCTACTGTATTTTTTAAAAATTTGCTATATTTTTCTTTTTTTTTGTATTTTGCTGTATATTTCTATTGCTGCATTTATCATGTGGCATTATAATTTATATTAAAATCTGTTTCCTTTCTCTATTAGCTCATAACTTTTCTTAGAACAGTTACTGTATTCTTTTATCAGTCCTGCATCCTTAACCTAGAACAGGACCTGACCCATAAGTGCTCAGTAAATGTTTGGTGAAGGAATGGATAGTGTTCTCATCATTTTAACTACTATGCCATGAGCTCTCCAAAGGCAGAAACCTCATGTTTCCTATAATTCTCACCAGAGTGACTCACACATATCAGAGCCTCAGGGAACATTTATTTATTGAAATGTAAGTTAAAATGTATTTGAGGCTGTATACGATATAAAAACATGTTCCCTGCTCTTTTTTTTGGTATTATTTTAACAATCATTTAAGATAACCAAGTGGTCATGAGGCAAATATAAAAATTACCCATCAGAGCAAAGGCAAAATGATATATGGAAAAGCACTGGATTGAAGTCAGGAGGCCTGTGCTGCAGTCTTGGTTTTCCCATTCTGTGATCTACAAAACAAACATCTTAGTAAGCCTGTTTCCTTCTTTATTAAAATGGTGTTTGACCAGAATTTGATTCTTCATCATCTGAGGTTCCCTAACGTGCCATGCCTCTTAAAAAAATTTTTATTATGAAAGTGATACACTCTCAATATAAAAAACTGTAATGCCTTTCTGAATTATTTAGATAAGGGAAAATTCCAACTCTCCACCCTATTTTCAAAACTCTCCAGATATCCACTCTCAACAGTTCCTTCTGTATCTTTAAGACATTCTTCATGCCTAAGCAAGTACAGTGCTAAGATTCTTGATTTTATTTACTTAGTGGACAGTCCCATAAATTCTAATGGAACCCTGACACAATGAAAGGAGAACTATAAATACTTTGATAGCAGAAAGATAATTACCTACTCAAAAGGCCAATAGAAATAAAATTAAAACACAGAAATAAGTATTTTAAACTTCATGCATCATCACCAATGTTGTGCAATGTTATGTAAGTAAAAGGCATATATACCGAGAAAAGAAACTTTAGGGGGTAAGCTTCCCTTCAAGAAGAAATGTGGGAAACATGGGAATTGTGGGGAAAAGACTGAGAATCATACCAACATCACAACCACAGAAAGATGTAAAAAGGGTCAAAAAAAATCACAGAATTCTTAGTAAAACAGCAAACAATTCTCAAATACACTTTGAGCTTAAGGATAGAGCAATTGTAGCAAAAGAAGTAGTTGTTTCCCTATACTAACTTCAGCCCACAAACAAATGTAGATTAACAGTATGTCCTTGATTTTTACAACAGCATCCTTTGAAGATCTATGTGTGAAAAGGGCATGTGCATATTATGAAGCTAAAGGTGAAATAATTATATTTCTAACCAGTACCCTCTAATGGTGGGGAAAATATATCACATGACAGTCATCATGAGAATTTTTAAAAAAGATATAAAAAGTACGTCATTGGGAAAGTAGGAAATTAGTTTCCCAAGAATATAAGGGAATGTGTGACTAACCGCTGGACACTTAATTTCCCTTTCATCTGTTACAGGAGAGTATTAAAACATGAAGGAATGTGTTAGATAGAGAGTCAAGCTTTAATTTCTGTACCGACCCAAAAACCAGATTTCACCTAGACATATCTCCAGTTTTACCCTTATAGTGTAAAATGATACCACTCTGTACTGTAAAGAATGCTTATAGGTAGGAGAGCAGCTTGGACAAGGATCCTGTTTTGCAAGGCTAACACATTATGGATATAAGTCCACTTTTTAAAATAGTACTCAAATACAATTCCATAACATATATGTTACAACTCTAACAACACTTAATTATAAATTACCTAATGACAATTACAGCAAAAAAAAAAAAAAATTAACACAATATTATAGTTTTTACCTGGCATTTTTACAACCTAAATAGTGTGATAAATAAAAACTAAAACTACAATTTAGAATTAATTTGGAGAAAAAGTAATTATTTTTTATTCCATAATATAATTTTAACACTGCGGTACACAGTGTAAAGTTTGTCAAGTTGAAAATAGTCAAGTCTAGGAACCAATCTATAATACCTCTATTAAAAAAATTATTAGTCAAGGATATGTGCATTCTAGGACTATAAACTTTACCCAATCTACCTTGTCTCCGGACATAAAAAAACACAAACAGAAATAAGGAACTAAAATCATTCTAGTTTCCTGCACCCTTTAGGTTAGGAGGAACAGTATTTCCTGACACCAGAAAATTGTTTTCACAAGTCAGCAGTTGAAGCTATGGTTTTCAAATTTGGGTAGAATATCATTTTAAGAGTCTTTAATAATGAGAATCTTAAATTTTCATTACCAGACATATCTATACTAGTTAGAACATATAACTAATATACAAAGAATATAAAACTAAATATATAAAGCAGTACGGTTTTTCTCAAACTTCGCTACTTTGTAGTTCAAAAAATGTTATGACCTCTCCAATTTATTCATCTCTCTCTTCCATCACCTCTTCCCGTAAATCCAATGAAAACTTCCAAGCCGCTGACACAAGCTGGTTCAGGAAGCTAAAAATCTGCAGAGCTCAATCCAAGTCAGAAGCGGCTTGTGTGCTACTTCCTGACTACAAGGCTCAATACTCAATACATTCCATTTAAAGTTCGAAGTGAAAAAATTATGTGGGAATCAGGCCCTGAAAGCCTCTTTAGAATTTTTCCATTCAACATAATAGCACACTGGATCTACCCAGCCTCATTCAGTGATCTTAGCTACCTGAACCGCTCTCTCTAAAATATAAATTTTTAAAAAGAATTTTGTGATACAATTTGTCAAGTCTTTGTAGGAAAGCTAATAACTAAGATATATATGATCAATATTTACTCCTTGTAAGTGGCCAGCTGTAATAGAGCCCCAAAGCTGGTTCTCCACTGAATTTTACAATTTAGGATTCTCTGCCCTGAAAAACAATTAAATTCTTTACCATTCATCCTTAACCAAAATACTCATTTCAATACTAAGGAAGCAAAAATGAGGAAGTTGAAACATACATCTACTTTTCTTCTTGCCATGTACCTTACCTTCTCACATGCCAAATTACTACTGCAGAGAGCCACTATGCTAACCATGATTCCAAAGGGTTCCTAAGCATCTCAAAAAGAGGTACCTTGGTTCCTGATGATTATTGTATAATGGAAAAACGATCTCCCAGGAGACAGTCATCCTCCATAAATAAGCCAGCAATGAAAGTATTCTGTCATCTGTTTCTACTTACCCTCAGTAACATCCTGGGGGTTAGAAGTCCGGTCACTGGCTGGATCCAGTGCAACAGTTGCCAGTGAAGTGGTGGCTCCAGACATCTCACTCATAGGCTCGCTACGGCTTGTTTCAGGCACACTTTCCCGGGAGCTAAATCTTACTCGGGAACTAGATCGGGAGCTGAGGTCCGGGCTGGTGTCTGACAAACCTGGAATATCATCGATCTTTGTTGGTGTCACCATGAACCGAACTGAAGCCATCTTGGTGGTGGTTTCTGGAGGATGCATTTTTCTTTTTCTTTTCCTTTATAAGGGCAAAGAAAAAAGGAAAATCCCGCAAAATCCTTCCTCCTACGCTAGCTGCTTTAATCACAAAAATCTTTAAAAAAAAAACAACCCCTCAATTACCTTGATTTATAGCACACACAAAGCCTCAATTAAGAATCCTGATATTCAGAATTCAAGCAGACTGTCCTAGGAAGTGCACTATCAGTAGCTGAAAAATATTTAAGGAAAAAAAAAAAAAAGACAAAACGATGCCTATCTCCTGTAACTTCGTTCCTTTAGAATGAAGAGCTATTTAGCTCTCCCTCCTGGTCCAGGGCTGAGGGCTCAGCGACATGGTCTTAGAGAAGCAAGTGAAGCTTTTCTCTTCTCGACCCCCAGGTTTCGGCTGAGGTAGTTAGTCCTTTATCTGGTAAATGTCCCACGGTTCTAGTTGAGCAAAGTGCGCGCAGGCCCACCCTTACCATGCAAATATAGCATAGGTCAGATTGCAAAACGGTGTACACCCGGCCACCTGTTGTACATCAGGTGAATACCCCACAGGTCTGGCTGGGAGGAGGTGTGTGTAGAGCCACCCGAGGTTTTTGAGGCCGACAATCCACTTGGATCTGGTGGGAGAGGTATGCATGCATAACGGGAAAAATATCCCACACAGCTGGACGGAGAATAAGGAGACAAGAGCGAGCAGAGGATGCAGGGCAGAGCAGATTCCTGCCTCCAAGAGGTTACGGGGGTGGCCCGCCCGCCCGCTCTTCTGGCAGAAAGGTCCCTGGGAACTGGGAGGAGGCGGATAGCGGATCGAGACACCTCGGACTGCACCTCAGGGTCGTGGCAGGTCGTTGCTAGTCCGTCGAGCCCACGTCTGCTCGCTGGGTTTCTCCTGCGTGTGACAGGTCCAGACACCCCTTTGCCGGGAGTCGCTTTCTCCCCTACCCAGGTCTCTGGCGCAGGTCAGATCCTTGCCGTTCTTCCTTTGGTTCCTAGCAGATGAGAAGACGGCCTCGCAGGCTGGCCCTGACTGATCAGGAGGGGGCGGTGCGGATGAGAGAAAGAGGAGGTCGCAGGTGCGGGATCCCGGCGCCAGCTGATGCGGGGTGCGCGCGCAGCTGTTGTTTACGAGCTGGTAACTGTTTCGGAGCCGCAGCACCCGCAGGAGGGCTCAGGCTGCCGGGGAGGGCGCCCCCTCCCCGGCCAGACGCCAGGGTAGCCGTTACGTGACCTCGCCGCTCCCGGCCCCGGGCCTGGCGGGCTCTGCCCACGCCGCCGCAGCCCCTCCCTTCCCTCCCGGCTTGTTCCTCATTCGAGGTTAACGGTCCGAAGAGAAGAAGGGGGAACGTTCGGAGGGCGGAACCGTCCTGCGAGCGTCTGGAGCCCCGCCCAGCCTCCGCCGCCCTCAAACTGACGGAGGGAGATGCGCGCATGCGCTCGTCCGACTCGCAGCATCACTAGTGGGCGAGGGGCGGGGCAAAACGTGGGAGGCCCGAAGCACGACGGGAATTGTAGTTGGGGGTGGGGGCCTGAAACGTGGACGAGAGCAATCCCTTTCTTGTTCTCTTGTCTTGCACCAACTCACTCTGAAGGCATCTCTGGGAGCAGGCGTTGCCCCTTGCTCTCAGAACCTCAAAAAACCCTCGCTCTTTAATAAGTGTCTCTGAAAATACCATTAATAATTTCTCAAAATCACAAATCTCCCAATACCATATATCTAGGTATTACCTTTATTGGAATTGTTACGTATAGGTCTAAAGCATTGTATCCTTAAATTTATGCACAGTGTACATTTCCTTTTTCTTGTCCTTTAAAAAATGCTTTTCACAATGCATACATCTATCAAATCATGTTGTACACCATAAATGTGTACCATTTTGTCAACTATACCTCATTGAAGCAAGGAAAATGTTATGTTCACTTGCCAGTCAGACTGAAAGTTCCATTAACGGAAACGTTTTTAATTTTAGACCTAAGATACTTTCTCTTGACTCCATTCCCAGGGTTTTCCCTACTACTGCCAACAGTGTTTTTCTTAACAAATTTATTTAATACACAAATAGAGGTGTTCAATAAATTTTGGCTCATCAATGTTTTGTTTGAAAGTTACTCCTATAGCTTTGATCAAGACATTTAAATTTAACAATCTGGGCCCTAGCTTTGCCTGTGTCCTTCCTCTACAGAAATGGAAATGTTTTAAGCATCATCCTTAGTAATAGATCAGAACTGTATTTAAGACCTGAGCCAGCAAATTCCCTTTTAGCAAATGGCACATAAAGTCCAAAGTCCAGTTAAAAAGATCCAGGTAACAAAATGAGGAATAAAAATCCCACTTAAAATGTACACTTCCTCAAAACTAGATGTTTTATTAAGCCTGTGCCTATTGATTCAGGCTGGGTTTTTTTTGGTTTTTTAATTGCATGGAGATATTAATTTCCAGAGGAAATAAATTTCCAGCTTAAAGAATTCAGACCCTCTCCCAATAAAGCTGTTTTCTAACCTGAGGAAGCAAGAAATTCACCTCCCAGAAAGATCAGGGTTTTTTTTCAGGCAGGCCTGCTGTTCATTCAAATCTCAGAGATTCCCTTTATAAAGAAACACTGGATTTCTACGACATCCAGTTGTTTCATACCACAGAATATTTTCATTAACTTATATATACTACCTAATACCAATATACTATAACTCTTAGGACTCTTCTTCCATTTCTGAGCACATCTCAGATGTTAATACCTTAAGGAAAAAGTCCATGGTGTATTCAAACCAGTTTGCCTTTCTCCTCTACTTCAATTTGAAGTAGTTCCACCTCAAAGTCTTTTTACTTCAGTCTACACAGAATATACCATGGAATAAAGCTAATCCTTTTTTGGTGGGGAAAGTGTAAATTATAAAGATAAAATTACAGTCAACATTAAAAAAAATGGGTAGCATATTTCATTAACTGACTTCGGTGCTTAAGAAACTTCCATAGCAGATCCTTTTTTTTAGCCATTTGCAGAATTTTTAATATTTCTTCAATCATTATCCGCTTAATAGGACAGTATAACTCTTTAAAATCCCTCAGATCCAATGCTAAGAACCCTGCAAGTGAACAGGTTAAGAAAAAAAAAAAAAATTGCTTGATAGGAAACAAGTATCTCATTTCACCATTCCCGTATGTTTAATTGATTTGAAAATCATGTCTTCTATTAACCATGACCCAAGTTTAGATTTTTTTTTTTTTTCTCAGCAGTCAACAACTATCCTGAACTTTGCTGAGGTGATCAAAACATTAGCTTCCAAGAGAAAAACATCTGCCCCTTTTCAGGGCCAGTCTTGATAAATCAAATTTGTGCTGATTTGTTACATCTGCTTCCGGAGTCTACAATCTTGATGTAGCAGAAAAAGATTGTAAAATTAGAACACAATCTCCACAAAGCAATTTTCAAATCTGTGGCATCAAACAAACATTCAAATTCAACGTCAAAAGCCATGAATGAGAAGATTGGAAAAGAGTGGATTAACTTGACAAGGAGTAGAAGCAAGGTAGCACTTCTTGAATGCCTGTATACAATATTTTGACTCATCATCCCTCTAATATAAAGTAACTGGATTAAAATTTTATGGTTACCAATTGACAGAAGCTCAAGTCCTAAGAAATCTCACAGGTTTCTTGTTATTAACTCCCAGCTGTAAATTGAAAAATAAAATCTCTGCTTGAATCTCTCATACCTCAACTTTAAATTAAGATCCATGTAGAGGTCCATATACCAGTTAGCTGTCAGAGAGAATATAAAGGTAGGTGTATGTAAAAAGATAATTCCTTGGACAGAACTAAAAGCCTGGGTATATTTCCAGAGGGGCAGTAAATATGCATAAAACCATTCCTATTCACAACAGTGGGACAACACTGCAGATATATTAAGATCCGCCACTGAACCCAATCAGTTTTAGAGTTGGAAGAGAACTTAGAAATGATGAGAAAAGTGGGACTAAGTAAGTTAAATGACTTTCTTAAAGTTATAAAGAGGAATCAATCCTGGTCTCCTGACTTCCATTCACTGCTTTCCTTCTACTATATGGCTGCTGTCATTTTCAAGCAACTCTTCCCTTTTGAATCAAAATGTCACTTAAAGGGGCAAATTACTTGAGACAAAAGGGGTATTTTTCTGTGAATGCTGAAAATTACATAAAAGTCTTTCTCAACCTTTCTTTCCCTTCCCCATCACCCCCCATCACTAACAATACAGCACTACTCCTGCTATCACAGCAACTTAATATTTTCTTCCAAATGGTATTGTTTTTACCCTGGGGTACTCTTTCCTCTCACCCCTCTTTTTGTTTCAGTTTTTAACCACTTCTTTCTTCTCACGACATAGAAAATAAAAGCTCTTTCAAATCATTTTAATAACCTAACAGTGAGTCAAAATACGAAGATTCAGACTTGTTCCCTTTAAGGGGGATACCATGATTGCCTCTCACAAGCATGATCAAAGGTAATGATGACACCAGATTCCAAAGAGCAAGGATGGTAGTAAGGCTTCAAGGCGCAGAGGGGTAGCAGGCGGCAGGAGACATGAAATTTAAGGGATCCTCAGAGAACAGGGCGCGGCTGCTGGGTCATCAGCACCTTGAAACGTTTCTTGATGGTGATTCGGTGTCGAGAGTATTTGTCGTCTGGGGAGAACCGAGCAGGATGGGCCGAGCAGGTCTGCTGTCCCGCAGGGTCGAACTTCTGCTCGAGGTAGAGAGAACATATTGTCAGTACACGAGTAGTGAGAAAACTCCTTCACTGGCGTCACAAGGGAGATAGAGACTGGGATGGAGAGGAGGGCGCGCGAAAAAGGGTGAAAAAGAAGACAGGAGACGCGACAGTCAGAATAAGCAGTCCCCTGCTTCTACCGCGCCTGGCTTTTGGGCTTTCTAGTTCCCCTCACCCAGCTAGGCGACTGTAGCAGGTCTCAACCGCTCCTCCCACCTACATTTTTCGCCATACCCATTTATAACATGTTCGCTCTTCTCACCTTTAGGGTATAGACCCGGTCTCCCTGTTCATTGAGGTAATACTGGAGAAACATGACCACGCTGAAGCCTGGGGTTCCAAATTGCGTCAGCAGCTCAGTCTATCAGACGCCCTCACGTGTTTGTCGATTTCCTTCCTGTATAGCCGGAAGTGTCTCTCTCAAAGCATGCCGGGAAACGTAGTCCATTTTCGGCCTTTCTCCAGCTGGGCGGAAGGGGGCGCACTGGTGCAGGACTTGGCCCAGTTGCAAGCCAGTTGCAACCTTGTAGGCATTGGCGCCAAGTTGCAACCCTTGCAGGCTTTCTAGGACACATGGAGTGTGCCCACTGTGTGCCAGACACTGCTAAGCATTAGAGTGGGATAGGGATAGATATGAGTTGAACATTAATGAATGGAATCCAGTCTTTTTCGCAAGATGCACACCCATTTCAGGGGCAGCGGGTTTCTAGTGCGTGGGGCAGCGGGTTTCTAGTGCGTGGAGAAACAAAGGGCTCCAGGATCCAGAGGTCCTTTACCTTAAGGAAGAGAGGTTTTCTTCCCTCCCCTCTTTTACATCCGGTTCCCCCGCCCTATTTCAAAGTATTGGCGGTAAAGAGTGCATGATGGGTATTCAATATCTGTACAGCGAAGAGAGCATGAAGTTATTTTATGAAACTGGTGAAGTGTGTTTTAGTGGTCGAACCAAGATCCAAACTCAGGTCTCTTTACCACAAATTCAGCGCTCTTTCTTATAGTGGTGAGTAACTAATAATAGCATAATAAAATGTACCTCCTAAGGGTATTTCGAATTTTTCGAAGAACGTAGAAATTCTCCTTATGAGACTAGTATAAATAAATGAAAATCGGAGCCCGGGTAACATTACAAAGATGACCGTCGCAGTATTATTTATAATTCCAAAAAAACATTTATAACCAGAAAAACTTGAAAGCTTTTTTAAAAAATAGAATATAAACGTAACGGTACAACCGTATTTACTAGTAGAGCTAAAAATATCTGCAAGAATTCACAAGAAACAATATTGGTGTTTTGGGGGGCAAAAAACTCGGTTCCACAGGAAAAGAATAGGAGGGAGACTCGCTGTATATTATTTTGCATACTTTAACGTTATAACCATGCTAATGTAGTACTCATTTAAAAATTAAAATTATTTAACAAAATTTTTAAACAACAAAAATTATTTAACAAAAGGACATTTTGGTCTTGAAATTTTAGGCTGAATGCCACTTTTTGATGGAGTGGGGCTTTTCAGCCAAGGGTTAAGGCTGAGCCTTCTGTGGACTGCAGAGCTGATGGTGGTGAACTGTTTGGGAACTGCAGTACAGCTTTCCAAGGAAATGATGTGCACACATCAACCAGACACCCTGGATCTTCCCAGACAATCCTAATTTAAAACATTTCGTTCCCTGGATCCTTAAGTACACAGACTATATGTTCTGAATTTGGTTTTAGATAATATAGCCAACATTGAATTAAATCAAGGGTTTGCCACAACCTGCTATTAATAGGAAGTCAGTTACAGAACTGGGTGGGACTTAAAGGCTCAAAACTAAATATATTGTTGAAGAATTGTGTAGGAAACAGAGATGTTAAACCATAATGTTGGGAATCTGAGTATTTACAAATTGCCCTAAAGCGATACACAACAATGGTGTCTCCATACTCTGGTTTGGAGGGAATTTCTGGTTACTGCCAATTTACCAGAGCCAGTTGTGGAATATCTCCCTACCCCCACCCCACTTTCCGCCCTCCCCTCCCCCACTGAAGAATACCTCAAGTCCTAGATTCTAGTTCTGTTTTGATCTGATCTTTATCCTCCTCTCCTTGGATCCCTTTGTATCTACTGGAGCCAGGTTACTCTCTGGGTCCTGAACCTAACTGTCTCATTCTGGAGGCTTCCAGACAGCCACGGTTAGTGTCCAAACCTGAGAGGATGACTTCAGATGGAGGTAAGTCTGCAGGTGGCAGGGAGGGTCCCCCCACCCCTTACCACTTGCTCACATCCTTAGAGATTCAAATTTGACATTTTACCTGAGGACAACAGGGCTCTCTAGACTGACCTAGAGGGATGTGAAAGCACTAGATCCGACCAAGGGAATCACATTGGGGAGGCTAGGGAACAATAAGATTGTGCCATTAAGACTGGGGGTTGGGGAAGGAAGAGGGCCTTCTGGGAGGCAGATCAAAGCACCGTAGAGGAAAGTGCTGCATATAGGGAAGGAATCGCAGTTATCAACTTGCTTCTGTGGAAGAGGGGCGCCTTCAACCTATGTTTGTGTGGCAGGAGCAGTGGTATGTGTGGGACAGAGAGAGTTCAAGGGGAATGCCCAGGTTCCTGTGTCTTCTTTAGATAATTGAAGCTTGCTCTAGAATTTTGCCCTGAGAGAATTGAGCTGGGGCCAAATGTTTTGGGGGGCTGGGTGGGATGGGGTGGAGACCTTAGATGGAAAAGCTGTTCAGTAGAGTTATCTGTTGCCAGGTCTGTAGAGAAATGTCCTCCTGAAAGCTAGACTGGAAGGTACCATAAGTGTTTCTGCTCAGAGTCTCATGGCTCCTTCCACCCTCAGTTCAGGGAGCAGTTTTCTTTGATTCCCTCAGGGCCAGGGGAGTTGGATCACTCCAGCCATAATGAGAGCTGGGGCTTCCCTGAGAAGCTCTTAAATTTCCCATGGTTTGTAAAACTCAGGCCTTCAGACCTATTTCATTGTGTTCAAGTTTCATGGAATCCTCCTGGCCCTCTATGGTCGAGATGATGAGTTTGCTCATATTCCATGTCTCCTTCGTGGTCAGGAATCGGAAGCTGAGTGTTGTTAATTTGCCAGTGCAATATTCTTTGTAAGAGGCAGAGGAGAGTAGCATGCAATAAGGCAGATGATCTATTATTGTCATAAAAAGTCCTAGAAAACACATGTCCTAATTAATTATCATTTTATGTATTTATCTTTGGTCTCTTTGACGAGAGCCCACATAGCTTCTTAGCAGGTGCTGTGTTTCAGACTTCATTGTCAGTGCCTTGTTCTTGGTGGATCCTAAATTTGTGTTAGAAGCAGCAAGCAGAATGGCCACAGATAGTCTGCATCACCAAATTTTAAAGCGCTGGAAACCTCTCTCCCCACGCTGCCCTCCCCTCGCCTATTTCCTGGCCCTTATCTCTAGTCATTCTTGGCTATTATATAACAAAATTTCCGAGAACCAGCCGTCTAATCCACATACCCTTTCCTGGGAATAGCGCTTCTGTGAGTGGTGGCAGGAACCACATAGCAGCTGGGAGCAGAGTTCAAGTGGTTTGAATAGGTTTGGAATATGTTGGACTGAGAGATGTACCTGTATGCTGGGTGGGATGTGTTATGGAATATGAGCTCATAGGTCCGAGGGTCATTGCAACTTTTCTGTATAGTAACTTTCAGCTGAGAGTAAGGGACATCAAAATAACTTGCAATCTACACAAGTGCCCCCTCTGTATACCCTCCCTCACTTGTAGAGAATCAGAGCTCTGATTCTTTTCTTTAGAGACTAAAGTAGAACACTAATGACTTAGCTTCTGGTCTGTTTTTCTCCTACTCCATTTCTTCTTTGTCTTTGTCTCAACAGCATCTCCACTGCCTGGACCAGATATGGCCATGAAACCTGGTGTTGCTCTGTCTCCTTTTAGTGCACTTCCCTTTCCCTCACCTGTTCCTGGCCCACCAGACCCACCACCCTGGGAGTTACCTCCACAGCCCCCCATGCCTTCAGCTTTCTCTCCAGGCAATCCTCTGATGCTCTCTGCTTTCCCCAGCCCATTGTTGGTCACAGAGGATGGGGTCCCTGGCCACGGTGGGGCTGGAGCTGGCAAAATCATTGTCAAAGTCAAGACAGAAGGGGGGCCAGCTGAGTCCTCTCAAACTCAGAACTTTATCCTTACTCAGACCGCTCTCAATTGGATTGCCTCAGGTGCTCCCTGTGGGGGCCCCGAAGGTCCCCCCCCTCGATTTGTGACAGCCTCTAACATGAAGACCCTTTTGCCTGCTAAGGCTGTTGGGGTGATCCAGGAGGGCCTCCCAGGCCTTCCTGCTCAGGCTACGCCACCAACTTCCCAACTGGCCCCCATTGTGTCCCCAGAAAAGGCTTGGCCAGGGCCGCATGGGGCAAGCGGAGGAGGTCTGGCAGCCACGCAGTCCAAGCCCTCACTGGGTGACCTCTCCTATACCTCCAAGGGTGTTTATGAGAACTTCCGTCGCTGGCAGCGCTACAAACCCTTGGCCCGGAGGCACTTATCCCAGAGTCCTGATACAGAAGCTCTTTCTTGCTTTCTTATGTAAGTGGAGATACCTGAGATTAATTATCCAAGGGCTTTTAAATAAGGAGGGCTTTGGGATGGACGAAAGAGGTTAGGCTAAGTAGGAATACTTGAGAGCAGGTCGTGAGGGCGGTGGAGATGCTATGAGGCTGAAAAGTATTATGATGATGATGGTATTGATAATAAGCTTCTCTACCCACTTCCCAGTTTGTAACAAGGCTTCAGGTGTCTCCTCTCAAGTGATGCTCACAACCTCGTGAGTTCAGGCAAGCATTTTTATAGTAATCCTCATTTATAGATCAGAAGACTGAAGCTCAAGAGAAGTTTCCTGTCATAAAATGAGGAGCAATGGTTGGAACTTGGGTCTTTGACACCAAGTGCCAGGGTCCTCCTGTTGCATTTTAATACCTTTGGACATTGAGTCAAGCTGACCAAACTGACCAGGGTAGGAGTGCTGGGTCCTGACCCATTCTTATGGGACAGGAGGACCGTGTAGGGCCAGACAAAGGACCTTTTGTGTGTCACCTCCCCCACTGCCCATTTTATTCACGAGGATTCATGTTGAAATGGGGAGGTAGTAGATCTTGCTTAGGTCAAGCGCCTGGGCTCTACCTCTTCCTCACATTTGTGATCCTGGGCCCAACATTTTCTCATCTAGAAAGGGGATAATTATGTCTATCTCAGAGAGTTGCTGAGAAGATGAAATGAGTTAATACATGTGAAGTGCTTAGCAGAGCGCCTCATACAGCACGATTCACTAAATGGTAGCTGCTGCTGCTGCTATTGTTGTTATTATTATTATTATTAAAAGGCATTCTAGAAAAGAACTCAACAAAAGGCCAAAATCTCTTGCTTAAGAGTGAGTGGATGCTTACTTAGCCAAGGATCCCAAGGTCATGGGCTGTCTCTTGTGTTTATAAAACGGAGTCATTGGCCATCTGGGGAATTTTCTCTTCTTCTCTCCCAGGCCTGCTGCCTCTCAACAGCAATGTACCCTCAACATTTTGTGTAAACCACCACGTAACACGTACCACATTTTACTGGATTTAAAAAAAATGTACACGCTGTTCCTTCCTTGGATGAACTCTTTTTTTCTTCTTTAAAACTTTATTTTCTATTGGTAGAATCATTGATTTTCTCTATTAACTTTAGGAATATAAAATCAAATCCCATCAAATTCAGGATTTGGTTTGGAATTGCAACCATAAATTACTTTTTGTTGCTATTGCAACTTGAATCTCATTTTTTATTACATTTTATAATGGAAGATTACTAATTATATATATATATATAACTGATATGTTTGCAAGTGGCAAACTCTTAAGGAAATCTCCTTTTCCACCCTGACTTAAATGACTAAATCACGAGGCTCCCCTGAAAGTATTAAGTATAGACCATTTTATCAACCCCCTGCTTTCTCCATACAGCTCCAAGTTCTCTCTTGGAGACTGGCAGGCTGAATTTCTAACTCTTGGGCCAGCGCTGTTCTTGGCCTATTCCTGCTCTCTACACTCAGGGGCTCTGGGTGGGGTCTCTTCCACAGTGCAGTCCAGACCCTCTGCAACAGTCAACTGGGAAGCTGGTAAAATGCTCAGTCCTGGGATCCTGGGGCTCTGGCATCCATATTTAGCCAGGTGATCCTAGGCAGGATAATGCTTGAGAACTCTGGAGGTCAGGGAGGCAAAGTGAATCACAAAGAGCTTAAAGAGTATTGATTTTCGACTGTATGTGGGGGGTATCCCAGAGGCAAAAAACACTTAAAAACCAACAAATAAAAACAATGAATAACCTTTAATTAGAGATTCTTTTTGGTTAGTGAGTGCCTTTTTTAAAAAATGCAAGAGCCTTTTGGGCAGGGTTAAATCTACTTTACAATGAAACCCATTAATTTAATGACGTGTGCTTTCCTCCTAATGTTCAGTTAAGGACAGCCCTGTGAGAGTTAAGGGTGGGTTGATTTCAAAAGATGGGGAGAAGGATTATCTGTTTGATTTTGTGTGAGATCTGTAAATTTCAGTGGGAAGAAAGCCCAGGATAGTCAGTGAATGGATGGATGGGAGGTTGGGGGTCTGGAAACTCAGAAGTGAGACGTGACAGGTAGTGAGGGTCACGAGACCTGATGAGGGGCAGAGGGTGTCTATTAGAACAGTGTCAGGACAGGTGGATTGGGGAGGGCACACTTGTAGAACTTGACTGACCCAGTGGGTGTTTTAGCCCAGTGCTTCGTACCCTGGCCCGGCTGAAGCCCACCATGACCTTGGAAGAGGGACTGCCCAGGGCCGTGCAGGAGTGGGGGCGCACCAGCAACTTTGACCGGATGATCTTTTACGAGATGGCAGAAAAGTGAGTCTGACGAACCCTCATTCTCCTGACAGGGGCTGTGTGCTGAGAGGGTTGGGGGCAGGTAAGAGAGGCTTGAGTCTGGGTGATTATTAAAAGGGATCCTAGGAAGAGGGGCGTAGACTCGGATAGGGTCTCTTGGATCATTGCTACTCTTGCACCACCTCGACTCTTGAGTTTTTCTGTCCTACTTCCTCTTGGAAGCTCTCCCTTTTCCAGATCTTGCATTACATAGGGACCTTGATAATGAAGCTCTTAGGATGGGATTGGAGCTTAATTGGTATAAAAATTCCATGTTGAAGGGACCTAGAAATGAGGTAAGCCCATTTAGGCAGGTTCTTTATGTCATTGACCAGGTAGCAAGTGGCTATTTATGCAGACCTGATCACATCTCTTCTGGAAATAGCGGCACAGAAATTGTTTACCCCTGTCATCCCAGGGAAGAGATGGCTTTTGAAGTGGTTGGTCAGGGGAAGCCAGGGTCCTGGATGCCCAGCGAGGTCTCCTGGCTCATATCCCCTGTTTCTCTATGCGAATCTCCTTGGTTAAAAAAATAACCAAGAAAATTGAACCCTTTCCTTCAAGCTTAGCTTCCACTTTCTCTGCCAAATCTTCTGGACCCATACCTCCTATATTTACTCTTCCAGGGCCAGTCCCAGCCTCAGGACTCCTGGATTTTAGCACTGCCTCTTGGTGGGAACTGCCTTGAATTGCAACTCCAGCCCCTGCTTCAGGATTTCAGCCATTATTTCATGGTTGTAGGAGGGGGCAGATGAGGCCTTGAGGAAAAGTGTGATTGTGGGATCCCATGAGGCTGTGGCATAGGCCTGATTGACTTCAACAAATCTAGCTACTCTATACTCTCAGTGACACTGGGTGAGGTAAGGTATAACAAAGTAAAAGTCATGGCTCTGTCCTGAAGAGGTTTACAGGCCTTAGATTGTTCATTTTCTTAACAAACTTCCTAAATGACAATTGCAGGTGAAAGGACTACATGGTATCCTTGTGAGGTTTCCCCAGAACTGTTATTTGGCCATCCGTGAGTAGCTCCCTCCTGTTGTCTGGGTTCCTGATGGTTCTGGTTTCAGCACTACCGGGGCCTTCTTCTCCCTCTGCAGGTTCATGGAGTTTGAGGCAGAGGAGGAGATGCAGATTCAGAACACACAGCTAATGAATGGGTCCCAGGCCCTGCCTCCTGCAGCCCCTCTGAAACTTGATGCTCCAGGACCCGTGGCCCCTGAGGTTTGTCAGCAGCCAGGTAAGGCTACCCAGTTCTAATGGGAGTCATAGGCCAGAGGTTCAAAGGGAGGCATACAGAAACCAGTCATGGGTTATGGAAGGTATTGCCCTTGCTTCTGTCACTTTCCCGCCAATGAATAGCATTTGATGTGCCAAACAGGACAAACATTGGAGGCTGGGTCCTCAGGTTCCCTTGGTCCCAAACTAGGTATTGATCTTGGCCAAGTCAACCAACTACTCTCTCACCGAAATTATAAATGCACCACATAATAACTCATCTGCCTAAGACATGGGGCTGGATCAGAGGACTTCTTGGAATTTCAGGGATTCTGAGATCTTTCATGCAGTGATACTCTTTCATGCAGTGATAATCTTTTTCCGTGGTTGGTACTGGTCTGGTCCAGCCCTGAGCCATTTCAGTGTACTCTCATAGTGTTGGGTGGCAGAAGCTCTAGTCTCTGTGTCACTTCCCATGTCTCTTTTTCATCATACATTCCAGTGTACATTCCCAAGAAGGCAGCCTCCAAGGCACGGGCCCCCCGCCGGCGGCAGCGCAAAACCCAGAGGCCTCCAGTTCCTGAGGCACCCAAGGAGATCCCACCAGAAGCTGTGAAAGAGTATGCTGACATCATGGAAGGGCTGGTGGGGAGTCACTTGGCCACTGGGGAGTCAGATGGAAGACAGGAAGAGGAAGGAGAACAGCAGCAGCAGGAGGAAGGGATGTATCCAGATCCAGGTCTCCTGAGCTACATCGATGAGCTGTGTTCTCAGGAGGTCTTTGTCTCCAAGGTGGGCTGGGCCTGGGTGTCTGGTTTCTAGCAGATCCTGGGGTGGGAACTCCAGGGAACCAAAGATCTAGGGTTCTGCCTGAGGCAGTTAGGAACTAGGCTCTATTCTATACTGAGAAATGTGTGCGTGTACGCGTGCATGTGAGTGTGTGTAGCTGGTGGTTGTCATGGTTTATATCAACCCAAAGAAGCGGGGCTGGGGACTCATAGCTTCTCTAGAGCCTCTTGGCTCACAGGTTACCTCCTGTCAGACTCACATCACTTTTCCTTCTGTTCCAGGTGGAGGCTGTCATTCACCCTCGATTTCTGGCAGATCTGTTGTCCCCAGAACAACAGAGGGATCCCTTGGCCTTAATTGAGGAGCTAGAGCAAGAAGAAAGACTTAGTCTTGCCCAGGTAAATCTAGCGGGTAGGGAGTAGGAAATATCAGAACAAGAAGCTCACATGATTTTAGCTAACTCTACACTGTCTTGGATGGTATGATTTCTGGAGATGAATTGGGTTTTGCATGTAGAACAAGTAGCTGTAAGAGACTAAGGACACAGAGGGAAAGGGGAGCGTAAGGGCTCGAAGTGTGGGAATAAGGCCCAAGAAGGTGTTAAAGAAGAGTTATAGTATCTGTCACTTATGCAACTTGCTTGCATTCTCTGCCCAACTACCATGTTCTCACCACCCACTCATTTACCCCTCACACAATCATGTTTAGCATGGTATTTGTTGTTTTTCCTTCCAGCTGGTCCAAAAGCGACTCCTAGCCTTGGAGGAGGAAGAGGATGCAGAGGCACCTGCAAGTTGCAGTGGAGTTCAGTCAGACTCAAGTCCTTCTGTTTCTGATGAGGATGAAGAAGCGGGTGGGCGACTTCGTCCCTCACCCGGGATTCGGGTGGCTGGGTGCCCCATTCGCCTTGGAAAGGCTGCTCCTCCAGGAAAGCGAGCAAGAGAAGTGCATGGTGGGCAGGAACGGGCCCTAAATGGCCCGAGGGAGAAGCACAGGGATGGGAACACCCTGCCATCCCCCAGTACCTGGGACCTGCAGCTAGAACTTGCAGCCCCACAGGGTAGTCAAGGGTCCATAGGTATGGAGAGAAGAGGGCCTGGGAAGATTACAAACCAGATATCCCCACATCAGGATGACTACCTGGGAGGTGCTGGGTCCCCCCCTGCGCACTCCCTGGTGGCTGACAGGAATTCTGAGATTCTGCCCCTTTGCTGGCAGGAAGGCCCCCAGCTTGAGATTGTTCCCAGTTTGGATGTTGGCCTCACAGAGCCAGCTCCTCTGCAAGGACAGGCATTAGAAAAGCAGGTCCTGGGGTTGCAGACAGGACAAGAGATAACAGGTCTTGGAGCACTGCCTCAAGGAAAGGAGCTGTTTGCCGTGCCCCAGGAAGGCTCTTTGGGAGTCATGTGGAGAGATGACAGAGGTCCTCCCATGGTTCAAAGTTATGAGCAGAGCCCTTCCCTTAGAGTAGCTGGGGACACGGACGGGGCCTCTCTTAGTCCAGGACTTTGGCTTGGCAGTGAGCTGGATGCCGTAGACTTAGAGTTGCCTTTACAAATCGAGGAGGTCATAGAGAACTTCCATGATGGGGAATGTGTACCTGAGCGCCAGGGAGGCTGCCAGGCACTGAGCTCCAGAGGCGACATTTCTCTGGGTCCTGGAGAAACCACAGCACCTGGGGGTGAGGGGAGCAGTCCAAATCCCTGTGGAGGCACAGATGCCACTGCTGCCCTAGAAAAGAGAAACTATAGCCCAGCCTTGAGGCCTAAAGAAAATAGAGAACAGAGCCCTGAGGCTATACAGGATCCTGGTGATCTGTGGGCTGACAGTTGCCCCCCGTTGCTGGAAAGCAGTATTGGTGCCTCCACAATGGTTTCCAAAGAAACCCTCCTGCCTGCATGTCAAGACAATATTCTTATCCTGGGGACCCAGGATGTCTCTTTTCCTGAGGCCAGTCAAGAAGCAGTGAGCAGAGGCAATTCCATTTCTCCCCTGTTAGAAACCACAGATCCCAGCAACATACTAGATATTAGAGATGCCTATGGCCTCCCACTAGGGGTCAGGGAGGATACTTGCCCAACAGATTTTAATTCTTATGACCTCCAAGGAGAGACCAGGGAGGATACTGATTTATCCAAGCCTAAAGACCTTGCTCCCTTACTGGGGAATCAAGAGTCTTATGCACAAGAGACCCCCAAATCAACATCTCCTCAGGGCCTCGGAAGCACTTCCCCTCGATGGGGAACCAGGGATGCCTTAGCTCTGAAGGAAGCCTCTCCTGTTAGTGAAACATGCGGTTCAGCAGATAGAGTCAAAGGAAAGGAGGCGGAGGAGGAGGAGGAGGGGGAGGAAGATGAGGAACTCTCCAGTTTTGCCTACCTCTTGGCCTCTAAACTGAGTCTGTCGCCCAAAGGGCCTCCTCTCAGTCCTCACCCTGCCTCAGGCCTGTCCTCCAAAGGTCGGGGGGTCCGGAAAGCATCCCACTCCCGCTCTGCTGAGGCAAGAAGCCTTGGCCAACCTCCACGCCCTGTTGCTAAGTCTGGGAAGCGAGCTCTAGTTGGAGGTCCAGTCCCTGATGAAAAAAGGTCCTACCTGGGAGCTGAACTTGGGGTCTCTGGGGAAAAACCCCTGGTTCTGGAAATGGTTCGACCCTCACAGCCGCGTAAAAGGCGGCGTGACAGTTTTGTCACGGGCAGAAGGAAGAAACGTCGTCGTAACCAGTAGGGAGCAGCAGGACCATCCTATCCCTCCTGCCAGTCTCTGAAGCTGCCCACCTCCACCCCCCAGTAGATTTCACTAGACTTGTTCTCATCCCTGTTTTGTGGTTCTGCAAAAATGAGTGTGGGGAGAGAGGTCACACCAGCTAGGCTGGCGGTCATGCCCTGGGTGGAAGGTGAGGGGGAAGTACCATTATTGGAAGGAGTTGTATGGATAAAAAAATAAATATTTTTTTGTTGTTGGAAAATATTCTCAATGTGCTTGTTTGTACTCATGTCTTTTGCTTCTAGATGGGGTAAGATGCTGTAAAGAAAGATAGGGTGGCCTTGGATTATACAGATTGACACCTTTCCAGCCTTTAGCCTTCCTTAGGCTCCCTGATAAGTCCCACCTCTGAGAAGTCCCCAGTGAACACTTCTTTCCTCCTCTTATCAAAGGCCTGGTCTTAGGTACTGGGAGGGGCTATTGTGGACAGCCTGTCATTATGTCGCTGTTTAAAAGTCTATAATGGAAAGACACTTTTTTTTTACCTGTCAGATCTCTGGGATAGGTCTCTAATTTTCTAAATTTAATTTTCCATAATTGTGTCTAGACAGAGCACCTTTCTTCAAGAGGGCCTTGTTTTCTTCTTTGGAAAGGAGCTGGACAGAAAGGACTCAAGTGTCCCCAACTCATCCCATGGCAGGAAAACCTTCCTGTGTAGTTGGTTGGACTCGCAGAGGAGGCATCAATTTCGGTAGGATTATTAAATATGGAATGGTTAATTAGCTATTTTTTAATCTCTAATGAGGACAGAACAAGAGGGAATAGGTTGAAAAGAGGTTCATGAGGAACACCTGTTGAAGTGTGCATATATATATAGGGCATGACACGAGGAAAAGATATGAGGGTTGCATGATTTCTGTGCAGGAAAGTGCCCTGTCCAACTGCGAGTTGAGGAGGATTCATCCAGCTCCAGCCAAAAGGACTAGGAAACCTTCAGGATTGTCCAATGGGCAGCAGGCAATCTTAATCCCTTTCTTTCCCAGTTAATGAAACCATCAATGTGACTGAGCTGCATTTTTCTTAAATAGATATAGATATATATTTATATTTATATTTATATATAAAATAGTTTCTTACAAAAAATCAAACAAAAAGTGAAAATCAACTTAATAAAACAAACAATAAAACAAACAACAATAACAAAAAATCAAGCAGGAGCAGAGAGGGCGTGAGGCCCAGGGTCAGCCCCTGGCGCTGCCCTGAGTCTGTGGGCTGGATGCGAGCTGGGGAGGTGGAGGCGCTCAGTCGCCCTTCTGCTTGGGCACGTGCACAGTCCCATTGGCCAGAGCAGTGGGGCTGCCTGGGGATGAGGCATTTGGTGTCTGGGAGGGGCGCAGGTAGGTGCTGAAGAGCTTCCCGTGGAGTGGGTCACGGAGGGAGAAGTCCTGGAACTGACCTGGATGCAAGAGTGAGACGGGGAAAAGTCAGATGATCTGAGGAGGAAGAGGGTACCCTGTTTTTCTTTTCTCAGAATTGGTATGTCCCGTCTCTCTTGTTTCTGTTTCATTTCTCAAATATAAGTTGATGCCCTTTCTGCCTTCCTAGCTGGTTCCTCCCAGCCTCACCTCTCAAATGTTCTGTTCCCTGACACTGGCCGCCAACCCTTGTTCCCTCCCAGCCCAGTGTTGGGTAGAGTGCTCACGCGGGCAGAGAAGGCAGTGACTCACAGAGGGAGAGGCCTTGGTTGGATCCCGCCTGGCACAGCTCAGCATGCAAAGTTGCAGCAGCTGGGCGGGGTGACCCAAGCAGCAGGTGCAGGATGGTGCTGAAGCCGTCTCTGTACAGCAGGCGGCCAGGTCCCTCTGCTTGCTCCTCGGCGAAGAGCTGGGAGAGAAGGGACACCAGGCAAGCCCTCCCCTCATGCCATTGCCCCACACTACCCGGGAGGTCTGCCTGACAGGCTCCACCTCTTCCAAGAATGCAGAGCACAGGCCCTCCCTATGCCCCTGGGTCCTTTCTGCAGGAGAATTCTAACTTCATAACTGCTGTCCTCTTCCTGTTCCCAGTTATGCCTCAACATAGAGACGCTGGGGCTCTGCAGTTTATAGTGTGGCACTGGGGTGGATACCAAGCACCTACTATCTAGAAGCTACTGGTAACAGTATGCCACACCACACAGGCTTCTGGGTGGGGTGAGCACAGCTATGATATCCCCTCCACTCCCAATCCCCTGGTACCTCAAAGGCCAGGAGAGTCAGCTCCTCAAGGTCCCTGCTCCCATCCAGAGCTGCCAGTGCAAGGGCCACATCTCGGAAGTCCACCAAACCGCTGGCATCCTGGAGGGTGAAACAGAAACCAGGCGATGCAGGGCCCAACCCTGTATCCCCGCTCCTGCTCTGGATTTTGGCTCCTCCCTCTTCTCAGCATGGATGGGGTGACTCCGATGTCTGCTTCTCTCAAAGCTATAAGCCCTAAACTCTCCAGGTTCCCTGCTAATTCTTTCAGGTCATGGGTTTGCTCAACCTATTCCAAGTGACCTGGTGATAAAGCTCTCCTAAAAAGGGATCACCTAGGACTGTTAGGAAATCCCTCAGGAATGCTGAAGTTGCCATGAAGTTTCTGACATACCACCAGAGGCATTCCTGACTCCCACAGTGGAAAAACTGGTTCTCTCCTGAATCATCCTATGTGGGAGAACTGGTCCAACAGACTAAAAGGGGGCTACTGGTATAATTTCTTACAAAAAGCCCAAGAAGGAGGTCTACTCTGCCAACTCTATGGGGGACTATGGCATTTGGGTTTTGGTTCTTTTCTGCTACAGGCTAAGTGGGGAAACTCCTTTCAGGTACAGTCTGTCTCAATCTAAGAAATCAACACAGCTGGTCTCTGTCCCTTCAGAGGACATTGAGAGCCACAGTCTACATCTTAGATCAAAAAGAGCTCCTTGGGACACTGGTGGTTGTTCATAAACATTAAAAATACACTGAGACAATCTTATTATAACGCAACGAGAAAACGTGGTTAAGTCCCAGGAAACATGGTTTGCCAAGGTTCTTGAGAAACGTTCAGGAATTCCCCAGAGAAGCTGTGGGATATTTTTAAAAATCTGCCCAAGGATTGCAAAGTACTTCTGGGTCTCACGCTCTTAACTGTCTAAGCTGTCCAGTGTTGTCTCCTTCATGTCCCCTTCCCACCTGACCTTCATGACTTTTCTCTGAAATCCTTATGCAGTGTCCCACAAGGTCATACGATCTTTGTCAACCTCTAAAGTGGCTTCAGAAATTTATGGACCTCAATGATCGATTATTTTTCTCCATTGTTCCTCACCACAATGATTAACACATAGCTCTGTGATGGACTGGATACTCTATAAAAAAATGAAACCCCCGGCAGACCTCAGAAGATGGTCATCTGACAACAGCTGTTAGAACATTTAGTGCAGACTCCAAATTGGCCATCCACTGAGACTGACATGGCTGCGGGGATACCATCCTTAAATCCTGAGCTCTGCATTCTGCGTTCCAGCTCCTTTACCTTCTGGAAGTAGTTAAAGGCACCAGCTACGGTCTGTGGGTCAGAGAGCTGCAGCTGCCTCGCAAACTCTTCCTGGCTGATCATTCGGTTCCGGGCTGGCTCTGCCCCAGCGTCCACATAGCCAGGGGACAGCCTACAATGGAATTGTTGAAGGCAGAGAGCTAACTCAGTTTCTTTCTGGGCTTATCACCCAGCAGGACCTTGGTCCCTGCCCTAAGAATTTTCTAGCACAGGTACAGCTGGTGTTTTTCTAAGGTGTACTCTGACTCATAGTCCCTTGTGTACCCGTCCTACTTTTTCTACCAAGGTTATAACACACCTTTCTCTTTCTTTTTCCCTTTCATTTTACTCCATTATTGTTAAAAAATTTCTCTACTTTCCTATTTAAAAAAATGTTTTTAAAGACTTTTCTTCCTCCTCCTCATTTCTCCTTTCTTCTTAGACTTTTTATTTGTCTATATATGACACTGCCCATACCGTCATCTTCAAGATCACTTACCCAGCATTGCGAAGTACTTTTCCCAGTTCCCAGAGCTGTGGCTCCAATGCTACCTTTAGCCGACCCACCACAATCACAGGCAAGCTCCCTACAAACTCACACTCAGTGGCTGGAATGCCCAGGGCCCTACAGGATGAAGAAGGATGGAATGGAGGGGAAATGAGGCAGAAGAATCTTCTGAGGGTTCATTACTGACTGACCTGCTGACTGGGCAGAGGACATGAGGCCCCTTTAACCCCCGCCTCCCCCAGTCTCAGTTGTCCAATAGCCCTTCTCACTGCTCACTCCCTAATCTCTGCCTTAAAACCTCAGCGCCCCCCACCCCACCACTCCTGTGGTCCCTTTGCCTAGTATATCTGCTCTAGGAAATACTTTGTGGGACACTCACTGTGCCATAACCCTCTGGACATTGTTGGCATACAGGGTGGGGTCCCTGCTCTCTTCTGGGCTGGGGTGGTACACAGGGAGGAACTGAAACACACACAGTTCTCATCAAGACTTCAAAGATAGGGATGACCACTTCCCTCCACCCACCTGCCGCCCCACCCCATGGAAGTCATACCTCCACATCCACAATGCTGCAGGGCTGAGAGGCTGTGAGCCAGAGGACTTTGAGTCTAAGAAAAGAGAGAACTCAGATGTTCACCAGCCTCCCACTATGGGCTCCTCCAACCCCAAATAGGGGAGTGGGGAATTTCATCCATATAAAAATGGATGCCTGGCCATATAGTCAGCTAGGTCAATGTGCAGTTGGGAGACAGAGGGAGAGGCCAGAAAGGTGGTAGGGAAAGTGAGAGGCATTGCAGGGATATGCCAGGGGAAGAACAGTAGGTGAAAGGAGATTTGCGTAACTGGGGAAAGGGCAAAAGGCCAGACTGGTGGTAGTAGGCCTCAAAAAGAGATGACCGAGGGAGAAAATCACTTAGAAACAGGGAAGTAAGTTAAAAGGAGCTATAATCACAGCAGGAATATTTAAGTGGAATAGACGAAAAGTACTTCCAGATCACACCAGGAGATCAGGACAAAACAGTGGGAAACAGGCATCTCCTCTAGAGTTCTCTTGTCGGAGAATGAAAGGCCATTTGCCTTGTCTGGAAGATTGGAAGGTGGGCCACAAATTCTCTGATGCACCCTGCTTCCCACCCTCACCCCAGGAACACCAGAACTCACACTCCAGGGCCCCTCCATGCCCAGCTGGTGGTGTCCTACAGGAGAAACAGAGGTGAGGAGAGAAAGGCATTACTTTCTTTCCTGGAATTGGCTCACACTCTTTGAGGAGAGGCTCTGATCCCGCCCTGGCCCCATCCCCACATGCACATCCCTCAGGGCACTAACATTTTTCACCCATTAGTGTGAATTCATACTTCCCCTCCCCCATCTCTTGGACTAAGACTCACCAGACTGTTGGGGTAGCGGATGAGGACAGGCTGCACAGGGACTCCTGCGATGAAGGCTCCTAAATCCCATTTCCGCCCCCACCCCCCAGGCAGAGGTTAGTAGAGGTAGCTAGAGGGCATGAAGTATAGGGATCTGGTACAGTTCTCAAATGAGATCTGGCCTTGCTCTGTTTCATTTATAATTTCTCTTCTGACTTTTTGAGACTCCTCAGTGTCAGCTAGGTGGTTCCCTGTCTCCCCTCCCCGTCCCCCCGACCCCCCCGCCCTGCCCCTCCACTTCCTTGGTTATTCCAGCATCCCTCTCCAAATCTGAGGCTCCTTTTTCCTATAGCCCTACCACCCACTATCATTTTATTCACCTGGTTTGAATTTAAGCAAAGCCTTCTTGTTGGAACAGGTGCCTTCAGGAAAGAACAGTACCTGGGGAAAAAACCAAGGGACCAGAATGAGGTGGGGTAGGCTGAAAGGGAGGAGAGAGGAAAGAGAAGCCTTTTCAGGAGCACATAAAAGGTGAAGAGTTCTAAAACCCTTACCCACCTGGGGCCACTTGCCTCCTGAGGTAGCCCGCCTTCGGACCTCCTCCACCACTCTGCGCCGAGAAGCTGGGTCATGGCGGGATACGAGGATGGCTTGGTTGAAGCGAAGAAGGGCTGGGGGCCGGGAGAGGATACAAGATTCCTATCAGGGGCATTAACACATGCAGCCACCCCTTCCTCAACAGTAGGAAATGCTTCTCAGTTATCTCTTTGTCCTGGGGACCCTTTTTTTATTGTATGTTATCCTTTTAGGGAACTGATCAGAGCTCTCTCCAACACTCTCTAAGCCCCAGGGGTAGGTTTACAAATTTGAATTTCATTTGCCCCATAGGTCGATATCTTTTCTAACTCCCATTCCCCAATATCCCCCTGCACCCAACCTTGAGGCAAGTTCTCTTCAGAAAGTGTCCATCTGATTTGTTTTTGCCCAGAGATATCATCTCTCCTCTTGACCCCTCTTAAACTCTCTCACCTCCAATGACAGGCACAGAAAGGTTCTCAGCTCGGGACACGACCTTGGGCAGGTCACAGGGAAGCAGAACAATGGGGTCAAAGAAAGTAGAGTGGGGGGCCGCAACAAGGACAGGGGCTTGAAGGCGAGAGGCGCGCTGGCCTCGAACACGAATCCGGAGGAAGCCCAGCAGGAAAAAGAGCACGCGGCTGAGGCCCAGCACCCCATTGTGGCACACGGTCCTGCAGGGTAAGGTGGGGCGTCAGTGGAGGCAGGGAATCTGAGCCTTACTTACCCCTAGGCTTAGGTACCCAGGAAAGCATAAGCCCTCCTTCTGCCCTCTATTACTCTGGCCAAGGAGTGGAAGTCTTTAGCTAATTTGGGACATACCAGGGCACATCACTTAGTGCTGAGGTCCTGGGTACCAGGTCTGAGCCTGGCTGACTCATCTCACCTCACCAGGCTGGGTACCAGAGCTTCCGAACCCTCCCCCTTCTTCTTAAAGAGGGAGCAGAACGAACAGCAGGAAAGAGAAGTGAGAAGTAGGGTGTCTGGGGGCTGATCTCCCACTTACTTTCTCCATCCTGTAAGTGGCTCCTGAAGCTGCTCCTCAGTAAGACCAGCTACTTGCAGCCAGGCAAAGGGCCAGAGGAGGAAGAGGACGATAAAGGCCAGAAGCACTCGGATGGGGGCCAGCAGTGCCCCCAGGAGGCAGAACTGCAGAGGGTGGGTGAGAATGCCATTTCAGGGCTGGGAGATGCTCCCTCCAAGGCTTACCTGTCCCACAAAGATAGACCCAGGAGCAGAGAGCCACCACACACTGTAGATAAGGTGACAGGTGGTATGGGAACAGGAGAGGGGTTGGAATCCAAGGTGGGATGAAGATACCAACGAGGGCAAGAGGATAAAAGATGAATGGGATCAGGGGCCTCGTTCTTCTATCTTTCAGTTGGTCACCATACTACCTACAAAATCGAATGTCATAAAGTGCATCTAGCGCTTGGAAAGGCTGTTAAGAGGATTTAATAATAGCCCCAGCACAGTGATTGAAGTGGCGGCTAGACATATTTCCTCCTCCCCCACGTCCCATTTCATAAATAGCTCCTAAGTCCAACAGAAACCAGGTGCATGGCTCTTTCCACTTTGAGCCTGGGAGGCTGAGGTTTGCAACACACAGAGGTCCACTTTTTAGGCCGCAGGCCAGTCTCTAGTTCTGCCTAAGCACGTCCCTAGTACTGAGGGGTGGAGAAGAGAAGAGCTCAG
>NW_011888800.1:77531-132731 GCF_000151845.1 Pteropus vampyrus | reverse complement strand
GGGGCGGGGAGCAGGCGGTGTGGCCCGGCCCGCGTTGTCAGGGAGCCGGCCGAGGGGCGGGGCTTTCAGCACCCGGGCGCCCCTGCTCCTCCGTGCTAGCCGCAGCGTTCACAGCCCCTCCGGTCATTGTTCCGCGGCGGCCGGATGCTAGGGCGCGGCGCCCGCTTTGGGATGCTCTCGGGCCTGGCCCTCCGGGCATTCCTCTCTGAAGATCCGGCCGCCGCCTCCCCGCAGGCCTCCGGCTAAGAGCCCGTTTGCGGCCGCGAGGTGGGCGCGGAGCCGAGAGCGCCCTCCGACAGGGCTCACGCGGGAAGGTCACCATGCAAACGCAGATCCGGGTGGGGCCCTCGGGCGAATGGGAATGGAAGGGCGGGTGGGCCAAGCGCGGAGGCTGGCAGTTCCGAGGCGAGGCGGGGTCCCCCTGCCACCCCTCCTCGCAGGCCGACCACCTATCTTTCCTGGTCCCGGCGAGGCCATCGCGCGAGGACCTGAGGCGCTCGCGCCTTCTGGCGGCCGCGGTGTGCCTTGCACCTCGGCATCCGCGTTCTGCTGGCTCTAGGCAGAGCCGCCTGTTCCCGTGTGAGGACTCAATCCGCGAGGAGCCGGCAACCCACAAGACTCTGGTGTACAAGCTTCCCATGAGTTCGAAAAGCAGGGTTGGGGAGGGGCAGTGGAAAATGGGAAAGCAGGGATGACCCCAGAGGCAGCCCTCTTTTTCCTTATAGTGTCTCTTTTCTATTCCTGTCTGTGTCCCACTATGAGTGAGGACATAATCCTTCACCCCCAAACTCCAGACTATCCTGGAAAACTCATAAACTGGCCAGCCCTTTTTGTATCAGGTGATAATGAGGTCAGAGAATTGAGTGGACTTTGATCCCCACAGCCAGTAACACAATAAGGAAGATAATATCCTTGACAAAAAGGGGATAAGAAACTCAATTTTTGTGGAAAGAAGCTGCCTTCGGTATACCTTGTTTTATAGCTCTCTTTTGCAACCCTGTCACTCACCGTTTCGTGAGGGTAATGAGGACAACGGCAGGTCAATGGGCGGCTGAGTCATCAGGTACTATTAATCTTTTACTGGAAAGGGGATCAAGGTAAAAGCCAGAAGTGACTGTGCTTTTATTTTGACCTTCCCTGTCCCATAATTCACCTACGTACACTCCTGCTTATATCCTTGAGAAGAGAGCAGTCAGCAGTCTCAGAAAAATAAAGGATATCCTAGTTAAGATTTTATTTCTTGAAGATTCTTAAAGAAGATTCCATAGCTCTTTCACGTATTTTTAAATTAAAAATAATTTCCAGCGTTACTGAGATATTATTGACATATAAGTTTAAGGTGTATCATATGATGATTAGATACATGAATATCTTTCATCTATTTGAGGAAGGATAGGTTTCTGCGTATCTTGGTTTTTCTGAGGTAGTTTCAATAGTTTTATAATTTCAGTTTTTTTTTTTCAGTTAAGGCAATTCATTAAATATATAATTACACAAGTTTTTTTATGCCTTTACTATTTTACAGAAATCATCTTAAACCATACTAGGAAGGGTTATTAAACCCATAGAGTAATAATAATTATATGCAAATTACTATGTAATTAAGTTATGGATAACTACATACTATCGATGATATACAGAGAAAATTTTGATACTAATTTCTAATTCTATGGAAGTGATGAAAACCCTTAGGCAGTGTATCATGTGTGGATTTCTATTCTTCCATCATTTGTTTTGTTCATCTTCCACGTCTCTTGCAATGTTCTTGCTCCTTGCTACTCTGCTAGGTTGTTAATTAGTTGTCTCAGATTTCTTATTGCTGATTGCAGAATAATCTCAGTCTTTGTGACAATTTTTAATATTTTAAATGTCTTCATTAACTTTTTGCTAAAATGTTCTGCAAATGTGCTTGCTATTAGCTGCTTATTGCCAAGGAACAGTTTCTTTGTTTTTGCCCCTACTTGCCTTTTCCTAGTTTAGATGCTCTGGTATAATTCATTTTGTCAATGCTCTTGGGCCAGAGGTTTCATACGTTGTTACCTTTTTTGTAGAGCAACTCTTTGGGATCTGTAGTGGTCATGTTGGTTTTTTCTCCCTTTTCCTCCTTAGCAGAATCCTGATTAAGTTCTAATATCTAGTTGCCTCCATGCCCATTTGCCTTAGGGGCAGCCAGGTTTAGTAGAACCCGTTGGAGGTAAATCTTTTCTCCTGGAAAAGGATCAGTGACTGATTTGGAATGGATGCGTGACTCTGGACAAAGAGATAGGAAGAAAAATCTCTTGAGGAGCTTCTGGGAAAAGTTTTCTCACTCTTCATGAGAGTGCTTTACGAATTAACACTCTCTTTTTATCCTCTGGATGTTTCTGACTGCTGGAGCCATCTTGCAACCACTTCGAGGATCAGTTATCACTGGGATAGCAGACTGGCGAGATACAAAGGGTCTGGATCTTTGATGACAGAATTGAGCCTCTGGACAAACCAATTTGAAGTCTGAAGTACTTCTGGACTTCCTGTTATACAAGAAAATAAATTTCCTTGCTTGTTAAGCCAGTTTGAGTCAGAAATTCTCTTATGTGCAAAAAACCACTGTATTAGTTTTCTTTTGCTTTGTAACAAATTGCCATACAATTAGCAGCTTAAAACAAACTTCCTTTATTATCACAGTTCCTCTAGGTCAGACTTCCAGACACAGCTTAGCTGGGTCCTCTGCTTGAAGTCTCACAAGGCTGAAATCAAGGTGTTGGCAGGACCATGGTTTTTTTTCTCTTAGCTTGATTAGGGAAAGATCTGCTTCCAAATGCCCTCAGTTCTTGGCGAAATTCATTTCCTTGAGGCTGTAGAATTCATGGTAGCTTGATTCTTACAGCCAGCACCAGAGAGTCTCTAGCTGCTTTGAGTCTCTGACCTCCAGACCCTTTTTATTTTTAAGTAAATTTATTGGGGTGACATTGGTTAATAAAATTATATAGGTTTCAAGTATACAATTAATAATAATCATCTCTGTATTGCATTGTGTATTTACCACCCAAAGTCAAATCTCTTTCTGTAAACATATATTTGACCCCTTTTACCTTTGCCTATTCTCCTTCCCCTTTTTACAGCCTCTTTTTAAAGAGTTCAGTTGATTAGGTCAGGCCCACTCAGGATAATACTGCTTTCGATTAACTCAAAGTCAACTAGTTAGGGACCAGAGACCTTAACTGCATTTGCAAAATCCAGTCACCTTTGCCATGTAATGCAACACAATCATGCTAGTGATATCACCTTTGCCATATTCTGTTGTTAGAAGCAAGTCACAGGTTTGGCCTGAACCCAAGGGGTGGGGGTGGGAATTATAGAAAGGCAAGCACACTAAGGAGGCAGGAATCATAAGGCTACCCTGGAGTGTGTCCACTATAGACACTAACAGATTCAGGGCCCAAGATGAAGATTGTTTTCCCATTGTGGAGAAATGCACTCATTTTTCCTGAACAAAAGTAAAATTTTCCTCCTGTTCAGAGTTTATCGTTTAACCATTTCACACAATTATATGAGCCATACTGAAATGCAGATAGGAACAAACGCTCTTAAAGCATAACGACGGGAACAGCTAAGTAGGTCATGATATCTCAAGAGAGACTTTCCTAAAGAAGGTCATTTTAATTAGATCTTGATGAAAAAGTAGTTGTAAAGAAGTTGAGGAGGAACAAATTAGACAGAAATAGGAGCACTTAGTCACAGACAGGTGAAAGTTAATGAAGGTATGAATGCACCCACATGGTCAGAGAATGAATGGCAGGAAATCAGGCCAAGGAAGGAGATTGAGTGATATTGTGCAAAATCTTTTTAAGTATTTTAAATAATTTGTACTTGTCTCTACCTCTAGAAAAGAGTAAGCCGAAGTCAAATAAAGATATGACAGTGTTTTGTGGAAGTTCCATATACATCTGTATAGTAATATGTAAAATAACACATATTGTGTGGTTACATATATAATGCGAGTTCTATTATTCAGCTCGCAGATAATGTTTGGCGTTGAAACTGATTTCTAGATTCCTTGGAATTACTCCACACAGTAGTATATTTAGTATATTTGACCCCTGGGTGGGGCCCTCATGGTAGGATTAGGGCCCTCATAAGAGGAGAGGCCAAAGAATTTATCTTTCTCTCTGATGTGCGAGGACACAGTGAGAGGCTGCCATCTGCAAGCCAGGAAGAAAGCCCTCACTGTATTTGGACCATAACCTCGACTTCTAGCCTCCAGAAATGTGAGAAAATAAATTTCAATTTTTCAAGCCACCCATGATATTTTGTCATGGCAGCCCGAGCTGACTAAGACACTATCACTATGCTATCATTGTTTATCTCAAATGTACTTTTTAAATGTAGGCCTATGAAGTACCACTGGGTCTGGAGACACTAAAGATGCCTGAGGTAATCTGGAATGATTCCAGACCTTTGCAAACTTACTCTCTAAATGAATGGGAATAGCTCCTGAGTCTGCTTGTATCTGGGAGCAATTTTATAACAGGTGGTTCTTTAAGTTAAATTCCATGTAGAATACAATGTTTATTAAAGGGTAAGTAATAAAAATGTCCAACTTGAAGCTCAAATAAATGTTATTAAAACTCAAAAGTAACCACATTAATTGTTTAAAACTTGCACCCATAGGCTATTTTTTTTGGAGAAGTGTTTTATCACTGACATTGGTGAGAATTGCTGATGCAGAGTGGTAATTAAGTGCTGACTGGTTGGTAGTTTTGCTATTGTTTTGAAATTCTCTACAGACAATATATGCCCTTATTGCCTGCACCTGAGGCTGGCCCCCTCTCCATCAACCTGCCCTTGGTACCCTACTGACTCCGTGATCTGTTAAGTGCTTGTTCCACAGGTTGAAAACCACTCGTCTAGCTTGGGAGACCAGGAAGATTTGAGGTCGACTTGGTTTAAACATTTTCATTGAGAGGACCCAGCCAGATCCAAGTGGCATTGCCTATCAGGCCTTTTGAAAATGTAGATCTGCAGCTTGGAATAGAGATAAAGATTTTGGAGAAGTCTACGCATATGGTAGAGAAATCGAAATCAGGTCTGTGTTTCCCATGTACTTTTGGGATCAGATGTATTTCTATTTGTTTCAGAGTTGCCTTAAATCAGGAGGGATTTTTTCTGACAAGTCATTTTGTCTGTTTCAATGAGTAAAAAGTATTTACTGAGCAACATATATGTACCAGACACTGTGCTAAGTGCTGGGAATATATGTGAGTGAATTGAACACCGTCTACTGTGGCTGTGTAACTTGAATTCCAGCTTCCTCATCTCATCTTATTCTTTAGTCAGGATTTATATTGGACCACTTTTTGAAATCTCAATAAGCAAGAAGCTGTGTTCTTTTCTGGGAGCTAGCAGGCTGGACTACTCTTTGGTAGGAACAGCACATGTCTTACGCCTTCATTCTAAGTTTACTAATGATGTCCTTGGAGAGGTTAGAGGTTGGCGAAAAAGAACCACAAATTTAACACATTCAAGAGTATTCAAGACAGGCTTGAAATGAGAAGAAAAGTTTTAAAAGAGAGCTTATTGCATAAGGGCATATGTGGGCAAGGAAGGAGGGCCGATTCCATCTCCACGGTCCTCAGTGTACCACCATGCTGAATTTGCCTATGTTTAATCAATGTTTTCTAGTGTTTGAGAGTCTCAGATTTTTTTTTTTTTTTTTTAAAGCAATAACTGTTCATCTCCTGTTCCTTCATGAGTTACCTGAGTCCAGGGCCTGGAATAATGGCCATTGATCACTGAACCTGAGTGACTGCTCTGAGATCTGCATTCACAGTGAACTTTATAGAATACTATCCCGTTAACTAAAAGAATAACTTTCATATTTATGAAGATACCACTACTTTCTGAGCAATTTGTTTTCCAGCCTTCGTGTTAGATTTGTATTAATCCTTCCTGGGGCTAATGGTATGAATTTGGGTCGCCAGAGTGAATTTGGGTCAGAATAAAGTAAACAACCTTGAGTCTGGCACCACAGAATAGTTCATGGGATTCCTTTGCTTGGGTCACACACCCAGCCACCCACCCTTCCCCACATCTCAGGTTAGCTGCCTCTGCAGCTTTTCCTTTCTACCACTTTTTGTCCTGAGCTTTTGTGTTTTCTGGTGGGCACCAAAGAGTTCTGTTTCCTGCCTTCTTTTCCTCTAAGAAATACAGTGTAAGTTTTGATGAAAGATCTAAGAACAAGCAATGAAGCATAGGGGAGAACTAGGTTAGGGACTGCATGGAGAGAGGGAGGAATGGAGTGAATGTGGTGCGATGTGCCAAGAGGCAAAGCTGAGCATGAGTTCAGGTATTAGTCATATCAATAGGTCCTAGGATAGTGCCTGGCAGAAAGTAACTGCTTCATAATTGTTGGCTAAATACAAAGTAATATGTATTGTTTTTTCAATCCATATTTCACGAAATTCTTCTGTTGGCTCACAGTCAGAACATAAAGTAGAATATAAACAACCTCAAAGAATTAAAACCAGAGAAAATTCAAGTAAGAATAAGTAAAATATTATATTCAGTGAAGATTATTTGATTTCCTCTCAGTTTTAAATTGACTTTATTGAAGTATATTTTACACTGTATTTTTTTTTACCTTTTTATTTTGAAACAATTATCAATTCATGAGAAGTTTCAAAAATAGTACAGAGAAATCCATGTATCCTCCTTCTAGTTTCCCCTAATGGTTATGCCCTGTATGGTTATATTGCAATATCAAAACTAGAAAATTGGCATTAATAGAATGTGTGTCTATAGTTCTATGCCATTATACCTCATATGTAGGTTAGGGTAACTACCACCACAATCAAGATGCAGAACCATTCCATTGTCACGAAGATCTTCCTTTTGTTACCTTTTTTATAGTCATACCTGTCCCTCTCCTCCCTATCATCCCTCATTCCTGGCAATCACTAATTAATCTGTTTCCCATCACTGCAATTTTGTCACACTGAGAATGTTATATAAATGGAATCATACATACATCTTTACCTTTTCAGAACGGTATTTTTCACTTAGCATAATGCTCTTCAGATCCATCTAAGTTGCATGTTTCAATATTTTGATCCTGTCTATCGCTGATTAGTATTCTGTGCACTGGAAGTACCACAGTTTACTGAACCATTTGCCCATTGAAAGACATTTGGGTTGTTTCCAGATTTTGGCTATTACAAATAAAGCTGCTATGAACATTCGCGTGCAACTTTTTGTATAGACATAAATTTTCACTTCTCTGGGATAAATGCTGAGGGGTATGATTGCTGGGTTGTATGGTAGTCGCACACTTAGTTTTATAAGAAACTGTCAAACTTTGGCTGTCCATTTTACCTTTGCACAAGCAATGTACAAGAGATACAGTTGCTCTGCATCCTCACCGGCATTTGACATTGTCCTTGTTTTTAGTTTTAGCTGTTCTAATAGATATGTGGTTATATCACATTTTAATCTTAATTTGCATTTCTCAAATGGCTGGTGATGTTGTACATCTTTTCTGTCACTGGGTTTTAATCTTTCTTCAAAGACTTCTTCCTCCTGAACTACAATAACCAGCTGAGACCACATGTTAGTGTTTATGCTTGGTCCTAATTAATATCTTTTCTCTCTTTACTCTCTGTGGGAGGGCAGTTATTTTTTGTAAAAGTCTCCTTGTTCCTTGGTGCTCTAGCACTACCTGGGGTGAACACTAACAATGCCTACGTATGGCAAAGTATTTTCTGAATAGAAGCTCTGTGTTTGGAAACTGCTTCCAGGTGACAAAAATGTTATAGTGAAAGTGTATGTTTCTTTATGTTCTACATACATTATTTCTAGATCTTTTTGACTATTGACTGGATTTTATAGTTTATTTTATATCTTAGGGTACAGATTAGCCTTGGTCAGAAGCCCTGTAATATAATACTTAGGAGTTAGGCTCTAGAATCTAGACCAATACGGATTTTTTTTCTTTTTACTCATCAATTATTATTTTTACTTTTTTAATTTTTTAATTTTAATTTTTTTAGGGTGACATTGGTTAACGAAATCCAATAAGTTTCAGCTATACACTTTAACAGTAAATATTTACACTGTGTGTTCACCTCCCATAGTTAGATTTCTTTCTGTCACCACATATTCGACCCCCTTTACCCTGTCTACCTCCCCACTACCCCACTCCCTAAACCCTCTGGTAACCACTAGTCTATAGTCCATGTCCATGAATTTCTGTTTGTTTGTCCTATTCATTTGTTGCTTTTAGGTTTATATCCCACATATAAGTGATATCATGTGATTTTCAACATTTTCTGTCTGGCTTATTCGCTTAGCATGATTATCTCAAGGTCCATCCAGGTTGTCACAAATGGCAGTATTTCATCTCTTCTTATGGCTGAATAATAATATTCCATTGTATATATGTATCACAGCTTCTTTAGCCAATCATCTATCACAGGACACTTCGGTTGCTTCCACGTCTTGGCCACTGTGAATAATGCTGCTATGAACATCGATATGCAAATATCTTTTCAGATATGGGTTTTCAAAACTTTGGGGTAAATATCCAGTAGACGGATCGCTGAATCAAATAGTAGATTGATTCTTGATTTTTTGAGGAACCTCCATACTGTTTTCCATAGCGCCTGTACCAATTTGCAGTCCCACCAGCAGTGTATGAGGGTTCCTTTTTCTCCGCATCCTCTCCAACATTATGTTATGACTTGTCCTGTTGTTTATAGCTATTCTAACAGGTGTGAGATGGTATCTCATTGTGGTTTTGATTTGCATTTCCCTAATAGCTATGATGTTGAGCATCTTTTCATGTATTTGTTGGCCATTTGCATGTCCTCCAGGGAGAAGTGTCTGTTCAGGTCCTCTGCTCTTTTTTGATTGGATTGTTTGGTTTTTTTGTTGTTATTGAGTTGTATGAGTTCTTTGCATATTTTGTATATTAGGCCCTTATCTGAGGTGTTGCTTGAAAATATATTTTTCCATTCGGATGGTTGTCTCTTTACCTCGTTGACGATTTCTTTTGCTGAGCAGAAGCTTTTTAGTCTGCCAATATGGATTTTAATTCCAGGTTTTACCACTTCTGAACTCTGACCTTGGACAAGTTATTTAAGCATTAGTTTTCTTATATATAAGATGAGGATAATAATGGCAATTACCTTAGAGAGTTTTTGTAAAGATTATCTGTGTGTTTCAGTTGCCTATTGTTGTGTTACATGTCATTCCAAACAAGAATTATTTATTTTTCTCTGTGATTCTGTGAGTTGATTAGTGCTATAGACTGAATATTTGTATCCCTTCAAAACTCATATGTTAAAACCTAACATATGAGTTTGATGGTATCAGGAGATGGGGCCTTTGGGAGATGATGAGGGTTGAGCCCTCATGAGTAGGATTGGTGTCCTTATAAAAGGAATCCTGGAGAGCTCCATTGCCCCTTCCACCATGTGAAGAAGCAGTAAGAACATGGCCATCTATGATCCAGGAAGCAGGCTCTCACCAGACAATGAATCTACCAGTGATTTGATCTTGGACTTCCTGGCCTCCAGAACTGTAATGTCTCTTTAGCCTTTATTTTTTTATGACACATGTTACTTTTCTAAAAGGTCTAGACCAAGTGTCTTGCAAAATTCTCAGGTTCTTGACTTGTTTATTTCTTCATATTGCCGTATCACTTGTTTTTCTCCTTCCTGTATATCCTGTATATATGACTGCCAGTTTATAGGCTTTGTTAGATTCAGTTTAAAGAATTTTGGCAAGAATATATCATAGTTTATGTTGTGTATTTGATATTACATTACCTAAGGAAACAAAAATGTCAGGTTGTTCCACTATTAGTGAGAGTAAAGTGATGAATGCCAAATAACTCCACTGAATAGCATATATTTTCACCTTTGCAATTAGTAACTCGTTTGTGTTATTTTTAGGTCAATTAGCTATTGCTGCACAACAAACCATCTCAAAACTGAGTGGCTTACAACGATGATTTATTTAGCTCATGATTCTGAGAGTTGGCAATTTAAATTGAGTTCAGAGGGCAGTTTTTATGGTTTCAGCTGAACTTTATCATGCATCTGTGGTCAGTTGTGGATTGGCTAGGTGGTTCTGCTCCTGGGTGTTGACTCGCTGTTGCTATGGCATCTTCAACCTCCTCTGCAGGCTAGCTTATGTTGATTCTCACGACAGTGATGGGATTCCAAGAGAAGAAGTGGAAGTGAGTGAGGCCTAGGCTAGGAACTGACACATTGTCATTTCTTCCATATTCCACGGGGAAAAACAAATCACAAGGCCAACTGAGATTCATGGGAAAGTAGACGCCATCTGCTGTTGGGGTATCTACAAAGTCTCATTGCAAGAGACATAAATGTTTACAGGGAGAGAATTGGGACCATTTTTAATAATCAGTCTACCACAGGCATCATGTTTCCTACCAATCTCTCCTAATCTCTACCAATCTCTACCAATCATCCATTGATGATTCCCACTTGAATCAGTTGTCACATTGTAACAAAAAGGTGGCTTCTTAATTCAATAGTTTCTTCTATATTTTTTTAGCTTTCTTTTTGAGTATAATTATAGGCAACATTTTAATAATTATATAGAAGATATATACTAATAAAAATTCAAACAATACAGAAATATGCAAAGTAGGAAGCAAAAACCTGCAGTCCTACTTTCTAGTGGGACCCATTATTACAATTTTGAACATATTCTCTCAATTATGAAAAAAACTACATATTATGTATGAAACAAAAATGGGATTTTTACCTAATGTTCAGATTTCAGATGTTTTGAAATACCAAAATAATCATCTTACACTAATAAAAATACTAATACTTAAAAATAGAATGAAGTGGCAAAACGCTTTGCCTAAAACTTGTTCTTCCTCTTCTAGTCTTAGTTTTTCTTAGAAACATGTATTGTAAATCCAGCGTCGCCAAGCACCACTTTCATATCCAATTAAGCAGCAAGTCCTATTTAAATCCTGTCATTGTCCTTGGGTTGCAGTAATGTCACCCCCAACTTGGCCCACTAGCTACGCCTCAATCCACTCAATCCTATCATTCCCAACTTCGCTTCTTGCCACTCTTTCTTTCTGCATTTGTCATGCCAGATTTCCTTCAGTTCATTGAACTGACTACACTCTCATGGCCTTTAAACACATGGTTCCATCTCCTGATACACTCCCTTCTTACCTTTCCTCCTGTCTAGCCTATGCCTGACTATAGGTTTTCTCTGACTCCCAAAATGGTAATTGTTCCCCTGCTTTATGTCCTCTAGTACTTGAAATTAATTTATGTTTCTACTCCTGGTCAGATTATAGGTGCCAAGAAGACACATTAATGGTGTCTCCATTGTCCATCACTGTATCCTCAGGGCTGGCATAGCATTTGGCACATCATAGGTGCTCAATACATTTTTATTAAATAAAAAAGAATAGTGTTCTGGAATACTGGAAACAAGTATCACAACCCTATTTCCAACCATGTCCCCCTCTGCCCTTCCTAACTTTTCAGTGACTACATACACTGCAGTGAGCCCTGTCAGTGCTCTGCTTAGATCCTCTTGGCCACCTTGGTAAAACACTTCTGCATGCTTTTTAATGACCAGTACCTGCAACTCTCATAGAAGGGTGGTCCTTGGATATTACAACTGCTCCTCCCACAAGCCTTACTAACCCATTTCCTGTTTGCCCCAAGAATACTTGCCAGTGGCACTTGTGGCTGCAGCGTTTACCCCAAGACAACTCGCAGATTACAGTCCTAACCTTACCCCAAAGTTTGCCATGAAATAAATCGCTTTTGTTATTATTTTTGCATCGCTCTGGTATATCGTTAGTCTTTGGAAACAAATGACATCCTTCTATTTATAGCATTCTGTTAAGTATTGGTATTTCCATTTACAAAATATAGTAATTCTCGATTGCTAAAAAGGTCAAATCCTAGATGTTCTGTTTTGTGTTGTTCCGTGCTTTGAAATTTACTGCACGAAAAAAAATTATTGAATACTGATCATCATATACATTTATGTTATATTAGGATTAGAGATAAGTTCTATTTAGAAATAACTCCAATAACAGTTTTTTATATTTCATTTTCACATTAAAAACCAGTCAGATTTGCTTCAGCCTCAAAGAGCATGTTTATGTAAAATTAAATTAACACTGGCAGCAAGCTGCCCTTTTTTTCTAAACTGGAAATGGTTAAGGCAGGGGTCCCCAACCCCCGGGCCGTGGACCGGTACTAGTTTGTGGCCTGTTAGGAACTGGGCCACACGGCAGGAGGTGAGCGACAGGCTTGCTAGCGAAGGAAGCTTCATCTATATTTGCAGCTGCTCCTCAGCGCTAGCATCATCGCCTCAGTTCTATCTCAGATCATAAGGCATCAGGCATCATCAGAGCACAGCAGCACCAGTCCCTGGTGCCAGAAAAGTTGGAGACTGCTGGGTTAAAGTATAATTGACAGTAAAAATATTCAGGGTGTACAATGTGATGTTTTGATATATGTATACATTGGGAAATGATTGCCACAACCAAATTAACTAACACATCCATCACCTCACAAAGTTAGCTTTTCTTTTTCTGTGGTGATAATACTTAAGCTCTATTTTAGCAAATTTAAAATATACCATATAGTACTATTAACTATAGTCATCAAGACTCACTTCACAGGAGGGGCAAAAGTGGAAACTGGTGTATGCTAAGTGCTTTGTACGTATTAGCTAATTTAACTCTCACAACAAAGAACTTTAATATTCTATTACCTATTGGTTGTCTGAGTAGGTGACACTAAGTTTTATAAGGACAGGCTTCCATGTGAGAAGGATGTCTATGGTGGTTCAGCACTGCTTGTACCTGGGTGGATCTAATTTGAGATTCAGCATTGGAAGCTTATGTAGCTCTGATACCTCTATACAACATGCTCTGACATCAGCTTTATCAATAATAAAAGTGATGTTTGGCCTCCAACTACCTTATTTCTCATCTGTATCTTTATTGATCATAAGGTAGAAAAGGGATATAGTTTTGGGGTCATCTCACACCCTAGCAGTAGTCTTCGCAGCACTTCCCTTAGTTCTTAGAATCATGTTAAAGGGGTTTTAGTTTAAGTTTTTCTTCAGTAAAAGCACCTTGTTGGCTGGTTATTCACAAAAATTACAGTAGGTGGCAGACACACTCTATCAAAATTAACCTCTGCATCAAGAAGCCAATTTTTGCAATGTCCCATTTAGAAACCAGATTTTTTTGTTCGGGCTGCTATAACAAAGTACCGTACACTGGGTGGCTTTTAAACAACAGAAATTTTTATCTCACAGTTCTGGGGGCTGGAAGTCCAATATCAGGGTCCCAGCATGGTTGAACTTTGGTGAGGGTCCTGTTCTGGGTTGCAGATTGCTGACTTCTCATTGTATCTTCAAATGGTGGAAAGAGCGAGAGAGCTCTCTTGCCTCTTCTTACAAAGGAACTAATCCCATTCATGAGGGCTCAATCCTATGCCCCAAAGGTTCCAACTCCAAATACCATCGCATTGGGATTAGGGTTTCAACATCTGAATTTGGGGGAAACAATCAGTCCATAACACAGACCCACTAGGCAAAGTACCTAGGTTAGGCTATTTTCTGTGACACTGCCTCATGCTGGGGTCAGAAATCAAATTGTGTCAGTCATTCTGTACATACTGATCTCCCTTTGAGCAGGGAGAGTTTGCAGTACTAAACTTTGGGTGTGAAGAGTAACAATCAGTGAGAACAAGAAACAGTTATTAAGCACTTAATAATTTGCTAGGCAGGTAGTAAGCACTTTACATGTGTTATCGAAATTAATGCTCACAACAGTCTTATGATGTAGAAATTATTATCTTTGCTTTGCAGATAAGGCATATGAGCCTAGAGGGTTTAGGAGAGGTGATCAAATTCGCCAGCTAGTAAGTGGAGGTTTCCCAAACACCTGCACTGAACTGCTATACTCAGTTGCCTCAGTGGGCACTAAGTTTGTTGAATTAAAGGAACTAAAGGATGAAAGGAAGACTCAAGGGAGTTGTGAAAACTGAATTTAAGGGTTTGAGGGGCTGCCACGTGAAAGCAGACTTGTTCTGTGCAGCATCAGAAAGTAGACCGCCAGGCCAGTAGGCAGGCAGTTCCCTCACAGAGATAGATTACGCTTCATCACAAGGAAGATTTTTCTAACATTTAGAGCAGACATGGATTGGAACTGTTGGTGAAATAATGAACAACTGTGTCTGGAGAAAGATTCTATCTCTTTTGATTGCTTTGTTAAATTCTCAGTTTAACATTAAATAAAAAAGTCATGCTTATTGCTTGGCACTGATGTTCAATTTGGGTTCACATCCTGGCTCTGCTACTTGCTAGCCTGTGAACTGGAGCAGCACCACTAGGTGGGGTTGAAGGGACAGTCTTGGCACCAAGATACTCACCAGGTATGTGGTGTCGGGCATATTGCTTAACTTATTTCTGACTTAGTTTCCTCATTTGTATAGAGGGATAGTTATGGGATTTATCTCATAAAGTTGTGAGAATTTCATAAGTCGATAAAAGTGGCCTCTAGTAAGTACCTAGTAAGCGTGAGCTATTATTTCTTAATTTGTGATCATCATTGTTAAGGACTGTTTTTTGTTCTCCCAAATTTTTATGTTGATGTGATGGTGTTAAGAGATGGGGCCTTTGGAAGGTGGTTAGGTCATGAAGATGGAACCCTTGTGAACAGATTAACGCCCTTATAAAAGAGACCTCAGAGAAGTCTCTTATTCTTTCTGCCATGTGAGGACACAGCAAGAAGATGACCATCTATGAACCAGGAAATGGGCTCTCACTAGACTCAGAATCTGCTGGTGCTTTGATCTGTACTTTTCACCTTCAGAACTGTGAGAATTAAATGTTTGTTGTTTAAGCTACCTAGACTATGGTAACTTGTTATAGCAGCCAGAACTAAGTCGCTATAGCACTTGTGAAATAAAAAGTGTGTTTTCATATTTCCAAGTCAACCTTATTTTTTGTAATTTAAGAATAAATCTTGCTGATTCTATCTCAGGGTTAACAGTCTTTTGAATGTCTGTAAAAGTTGTCAGAGGAATTGATTGAGAATGAATTAGTCAAAAGTTATTCAGAGCCGAATTTTTCAAATATAAAAAGCCATCGAATTGGTTTTTTGATATGCGGCAGGACAATTTTTAGAAGTATGTATTAGTTTGAATTTTGCCATGTATTTATTTCTGTTGCTCCAATCCAAGTGCACAGTCAGGCCCTTTAGAAATTCCTTGCTTCAGCTATTTTTTGTAGAATATAAATACAAATTTTTACGTCAATAAATCTCCTTTGCTTTTGATAGGGCATTATCTCCACCTAGCATATATTATTTCCTATAGGGGTAAGAAAGAGAGAACAAATAAACAGAGAGAACTAAAGAAAAGGTACTAGAGACTGGGAAGGGGATAACGGTCACTGGGACTTGTACTTATTAGAAACTTGAGACCAGGCTCAGGTACTCCTAGCCTTGTGTAAGACTCTAGTGCTCCACATGTGCATAGAAGAAGTGAGATGCTGGACCAGAAGGGATCACAGTCTATTGGGAAAATTGATTTCTTAGCAGTCTGGATAGATGACTGAGAAACACTCTCATGTGTCAGTGCTGAAAGGTCCCAGGATTTTGGCCCAACTTGGAAATCGGGAACCCAAATAATAGATGGAATTGCATTTCTCTAGCAACCTGGCAGAATTGGGCTCGAAGTCAGATTTAAGATGATTAAAAAAAAAAAAAAAGGCAATACATTATTTCTTGTATCCCCGAATTTGTGGACCTAGAGTCATACCTGCTACGAATATATTTTTGATAAATATGAATGTATGAATCTAAAATAACCATATTTACTTTTCCAGCTTTAATGTTTCATAGGCATGTGAGTGCCCCACATTTATGGACAATGCTAGCATCATTGGAATAAGTATAAAAATTTCTTGGTTGCTATTTGAAGGCCCGTGTTATTTTGTCTGTACAGATTAGTTTTTAAAAATTGAGCTATAATTGACATAATGCCTGTATAGATTATAAATAGATAAAATATTTCATTTCTTTTTAATAAGTTTCATTACTTTTAATTCCTTTGTCTATTATGAGAGATTCTTGGGAAAAGCCTGAAATTCAGCTTGAGCTCTTATAGCATCCCCATGTAATGATATTTACATCTCATAAATATAGATGAGACTAATAGATTTTGAGGCAATAAGCTTTGCCAAGGTCATATTGGCATAATAATAAAAATCATTGTGCTGCAGATGATTATGATGATGATAAATTAATTGAAAATGATAGTGACAAATAAGAAGGCTACATAATAAAGTAAAAAAAACAGTATTATTGGATTATTATCATTTACCTGTTCAATGAACACTTTTATAGAACTGACGGTATGTGCCATGTACTTTTCTAAGCACTTTACCAATATTAACTCACTTCAGACTTGTAACAATCATATAAGATGGACTCGAGTATGTTCTTCACTTTAAAAATGGGAAACTGAGGCATAAAGAGATAAACTTCTTTAAGTTAGACAAGTAGTGATGGAGTCAGGATTTAAATCCAAGGAGGTTAACACTAGAATCTATGCTCATATTAAGCCAATATGCCTCATTGCCTCTCTCTAACAGAGTCTAATGAGCTGCTGAGATCCTCTTTCTTAGGATAGAAGTAAGAAGACATGTGGCAATGAGAAGAAACAGCTCATGCATTCATTTATTTTTTCTTTTGGTTCCTAGGCTCGATTTCTTTGGTTTTCAGGCTGAATTGATGGTCCAGATAGTTCAAGAAATAAACTCAACTTTGTTATTAACTGTTGCAATTTAGCACTTGGGTAGTGAATCTGTCCATCAACTCATCAGCCAATGATGGCTTCACTGGTATTATTGAAATGATTTTCCTTCATCATATAAAGGGCAAGGCTAATATTTCTGTTTATGGATTTACCATGCAATGAAGAAGATAAACAGACCATATTTACACCTGTCCTCATCTTTACCCACCAGTGAATTTCTCGAAAGATCACCTAATCGACATCTCAAGAGAAACATGGCAGAGTGAGAGACATCTCCAGATCTCTCCTCTTGAAACAACGATAAGCTGAACGGCGATCTGCGCATAAGAGTTACCACAGGTAATAACCCCGGGAGTCGGGAGGTAGATTGGGAGAAACAAAGAGGCTGCCTCTCGCCAACAGAACCTTCAGCAGGAGGAGGGGGAGGGGAGAAGGTGTGGCAGGTTCCCTGAACAGCTCTGCCTGGGAGTGCTGTGAGTTCCACGCAGCAGGCAGTGCCCAGGGATCAGGGCAGAAAGTAGAGAAGTGGCGACAACAGAGAAGTGGGGACACCGGAGAAGCAACAGTTGATTATAACCAGCCGTGGCTGCAAAATGCAAGGCTAAGCCGCAGTCCCCATTCCCCAACCCAGAAGGCCCCTTCCCCCATATCTTTCAAGATGAACACCCCGGAATCCCAGGGGAATCTGAGCAAATGCTACTGAAACTGTCGCTAACACTGACAGTGATTGAGACAGGGTAGCGAGTGCAATTGAATATTTATAAGGAAAAAAAGGCATTATTAAGACTTTATATAAAGCAGGGATCCAAGAGGCTTAGATGCCACCTACTGGAAACCAAAAGAAAAACACCATCTTTGCAACAGGCTAACGAGAGACCTTTATATAATAAATCTTTCTGGAAAAAAAAAGCAGCATACACTTCCATTAATGTCTAGGAGGAGAAATAGCCCATTAAACATCATGAACAACCAAGGCGACAAGACAGCTCAGAAAGAAAGAGAAAAATCTCTAGAAAATAAGCTTATAGACATAGAAATATGCGACTTAAATGACAGAGAATTCAGGATGGTACTTCTGAAAAAACTCAATGAGATCCATAACAATTCATATCAACAATATCAGGAATTGAAAAAACAACTAGATGAGCAGAATGAGTTCTTTAGTAAGGAGATTAAAACCCTCAAAAAGAACCAAATAGAACTTCTGGAGATAAAGAACACACTGCAAGAGATGAAAAATGAAATAGCAAGCTTAGGAAATAGAGTTGACCAAATGGAGGAAACGATCAGTGATAATGAAGACAGAAATCTAGAAATAAATCAGAAGGAAGAAGAGAGAAACCAAAGAATGAAAAATAATGAAAGAGAAATACAAGAATTAACTGATACTATCAGGAAAGGAAACATAAGAATAATGAGAATTCTCAAAGGGGAGGAAAAGGAGCAGGGAAAATATTTTCAGACAAATAGTTGATGAGAATTTCCCAAATCTAGGGAAAGAGCTAAAGCTTGGAATTCAAGAAGTCAACAGAACACCCAATCATCTCAACTCAAAAAGGCCTTCACCAAAACATATTGTATTAAAATTATCAAAAATCAAAAACAAAGATAGAATTCTCAGGGCAGCCAGGGAAAAGAAGACAGTAACCTACAAAGGAAAACTCATTAGATTATCATCAGACTTCTCATCACAAATCTTACAAGCCAGAAAGGAGTGGAATCAAATATTCAAATTATTAAAAGAAAGGAACTACCAGCCAAGAATAATGTATCCAGCTAAGCTCTCCTTTAGACATGAAGGAGAAATTTCCAGACATACAAAAATTGACAGAATTCTCTACTACGAGGCCTGCACTACAGGAAATACTGAAAGGGGTCAGCTCACCTAAAACAAAATGATAAAAAAAATACATAACTAGAAGTAAGGTAACTAGCAAGGAGATGGAAACAACCTTTATTAAGAAGAGGACGTTATAAGCTTAAACAATAAGAAGAGAATTGCTCTAGCAAGATAATAACGAACATTCAGCATACATAGGGACAAATTAAGGCAACAATGATAGAAAAAGGGAGGATTCAAAGATCCAAATTTGCAAAGGAGAATAGAGATAACCCCTTTTATTAGTGATGAACTCACCAATAAAAAGGCACAGAGTTGCAGAATGGATCAAAAAACATGCAGAAGGAAATGGATGACTGTATACATATAACTATCCTCTACATATTCGTAATGGTAAACGCACGCCAAAGATTCAGAACTGAAGTATATAACATAAAACAGAAAGAACTAGAGAGAAAATCCACAAAACCCAATCAATCAAGCAAACAAACAAACAAACAAACAAACAAACAAAAAACTCTACACACAAGGACAAGGAAGCAATGGAAACACCGAGTTACTAGAAAGCAAAAGATAAAATGGCTATAAGAGACCTCATATTTCAATAATCACCCTAAATGTAAACGGATTTAACTCACCAATAAAAAGGCACAGAGTTGCAGAACGGGTCAAAAAACAAAACACAACCATATGTTGCCTCCAGGAGACACATCTCAGCTCCAAAGACAAATATAGACTCAAAGTGAAAAGGTGGAAAATGATATTTTAAGCAAATGCCATTCAGAGAAAAGCTGGAGTAGCGGTATTAATAGTGGTTAAAATAGACTTCAAAATAAAAACGGTAAAGAAAGATACTGAGGGGCACTTCATAATGATAAAGGGAATCATGCACATAACACTTATTAATATCTCTGCTCCCAGTCAGGGAGCCCCAAAATATATAAAGCAATTATAACAGAACTAAAGGGAGAAACAGACCAAAACACTATTGTAGTAGGGGACCTAAATACCCCACTCACAGAAAATCAATGAGAAAATAACGTACTTGAATGACACATTAGACCAACTGGATATAATTGACATTTACAGAGCCTTTCATCCCAAAACAGCTGCTTATACATTCTTCTCTAGTGCACATGAAACATTCTCAAGAATGACCACACACTGGGACCCAAAGATAGCCTGAACAAATATGAAAGAGTTAAAATCATACCAACCATATTCTCTGATCATAATGCTTTGAAACTAGAGATCAACAGCAAAAAGAAATCAGGAAGAACTACAAATACATGGAGGTTAAACAACATGCTACTGAAGAATAAATGGGTCAGAGAACAAATAAAAAGAGAACAAGAGATACATAGAATGAATGATAATGATAGTATAACATATCAAAACTTTTGAGACATGGCAAAAGCGGTCATAAGAGGAAAGTTCACATCATTACAGGCCTATCTCCAAAAGCAAGAATGAGCCCAAATAAACAACCTAACGCTTCATCTTAAAAATCTAGAGAAGGAAGAATAAATGAAGCCTAAAGTTAGCAGATGGAAAGAAATAATCAAAATTAGAGCAGAAATAAATGAAATTGAAAACAAAAAAACAATAGAAAAAATAAATGCAACAAAGAGCCAGTTCTTTGAGAAGGTGAATAAAATTGACAAACCACTGACTAGAGTCACTAAAGAAATAAGAGAAAGGACACAAATAAACAAAATCAGAGATGAAAGAGGGGAAATTATGACTGACATTACAGAAATACAAAGTATCATACAAAAATACTATGAAAAAGTATATAATAATAATTTTAATAACATAGAAGAAATGGACAAGTACTTAGAAAGATACAGTCTTCCTAGACTGAATCAAGAAGAACTGGAAAATCTAAATAGGCCTATCCGTAATATGGAAATTGAAACAATCATCAAAAACCTACCAAAAAGTAAAAATCTAGGACCTGATGGTTTCACCAGTGAATTCTCCCAAACATTCAAAGAAGATTTAATACCTATTCTCCTTAAACTCTTCCAAAAAATCGAAGAGGTGGCAATACTTCTCAATGCATTTTATGAGGCCAATATTACCCTGATGCTAAAACCTGGTAAAGATAACACAAAAAAAGAAAACTACAGACAAATATCTTTCAAGAACAGAGATGCAAAAATCCTAAATAAGATACTAGTGAATTGAATACAGCAACATATTACAAAGATTATATACCATGATCAAGTGGGCTTCATCCCAGGAGCACAGGGATGGTTCGACATATGAAATCAATTACTGTGATACACCACATAAACAAATTAAAAAATAAGAATCATATGATCATATCAGTAGATGCAGAAAAAGCCTTTGACAAGATACAGCATTCATTTATGATCAAAATACTTCACAAAATTGTTATAGAAGGAAAGTACCTTAATATAATAAAGGCCATCTATGACAAACCCTCAGCCAACATTATACTTAATGGTGAAAAACTAAAAACCTTCTCTCTAAGATTAGGAACAAGGCAAGGCTGTCCACTATCGCCAAGGTCCTAGCGAGCGCAATCAGGCATCCAAATAGGAAATGAAGTCAAACTGTCACTATTCGCGGATGACATGATTCTCTATATAGAAAACCCTAAAGACTCCACAAGGACACTACTAGAAACAATAAGCAAATACAGTAAAGTTTCTGGATACAAAAATCAATGTTCAAATATTCATAGTGTTACTATACTCTAATAATGAAGTGTCAGAAAAAGAAATGGAAAAAAATAATTTCTTTTGCAATTATAACAGAAAGAATAAAATACATAAGAATAAATGTAACGAAACATGTGAAGGACCTATATAATGAAAACTATAAGACCCTATTAAAAGAAATAGAAGAAAATACAAAGAAATGGAAAGATATTCCGTGTTGTTGGGTTGGAAGAATCAACATAGTTAAAAAGACTATATTACCTAAAGCATTCATTATACAGATTTAATGTAATCTCCATCAAAATCTCATTGGCATTTTTAAAAGAAATACAACAAAAAATCTTCAGATTTGTATGGAAGCACAAAAGACTCTGAAGTGCCAACGCCATCCTAGGAAAAAGGAACGAGGCTGGAGGCATCACTCTGCCCAACTTCAAATTATAGTACAAAGTGACAATAATCAAAATGGCATTATATTGGCAGCAAGCAGACACATGGACCAGTGGAACAGAATCCAGAGTCCAGAAGTAAACCCATATTTTTATGGGCAAATAATTTTTAACAAAAGAGCCAAAAACATACAGTGGAGATAGGAAAGTCTCTTCAATAAATGGTGCTGGGAAAACTCAAAGTCACCTACAAAAGCATGACACTAGACTGTTGTCTATCACCACACACCAGAATTAACTCAAAATGGGTTAAGGACTTGAATATAAGACCTGAAACAATAACGTGCATAGAAGAAAACATAAGTATTAAACTTATGGACCTTGGACTTAAGGAGGATTTTATGAATTTGATCTCAAAGGCAAGGTAAGTAAAAGCAAAAACAAATGAATGGGACTACATCAAACTAAAAAGCTTCTGCTCAGCAAAGGAAACCGTCAACAAGGTAAAGAGACAACCATCCAAATGGGAAAATATATTTGCAAGCAACACCACTAATAAGGGCCTAATATCCAAAATATACAAAGAACTCATACAACTCAATAACGATGAAAAATCGAACAACCCAATCAAAAAATGGACAGAGGACCTGAACAGACATTTCTCCCTAGAGGATATACAAATGGCCTACAGATATATGAAAGCACGTTCAATATCACTAGCTTTTAGGCAAATGCAAATCAAAACCACAAGGAGATACCATTTCACACCGGTTAGAATAGCTGTTATCAATAGGACAAGTGTTGGATAGAATGTAGAGAAAAAGGAACCCTCATACACTGCTGGTGGGACTGCAAATTAGTACAGCCACTATAGAAAACAGTATGGAAGTTCCTCAAAAAACTAAGAATCAATCTACCATATGATCCAGCAATCCCTCTACTGGGTATTTTCTCCAAAGACTTGAAAACACATATACATAAAGATATTTGCACACCGATGTTCATAGCAGCGTTATTCCCAGTGGCCAGGACTTGGATGCAACTGAAGTGTTCTACAATAGATGATTGGCTAATGAAACTGTGGTACATATATACAATGGAATATTACTCAACCATAAGAAGAGATGAAATGCTGCCATTTGTGACAGCATAGATGGACCTTGAGATAATCATGCTAAGCGAAATAAGCCAGACAGAATAAGTTAAAATCCACATAATGTCACTTATATGTGGGATATAAACCTAAAGGCAACAAATGAACAGGACAAACAAACAGAGACTCATGGACATCAACCAGAGACTAGTGGTTACCAGAGGGGAGGGGGAAGAGGAGGAGGAGGTATATGAGTTAAAAGGGGTCGAATATGTGGTGACAGAAAGAAATCTAACTATGGGTGGTGAACACGCAATGCAAAAAATATATATATGCCTTACTGTTAAATTGTATACCTGAAATGTACTGGACTTGAGTAACCATTGTCACCATAATAAAACAAACGAAGAAACAAACAAAAAATCTCAATTGTTCTGTTATCTAATCAAGGCTAGGACACCAACCATATGCTATTTTGCCACAAACTAGTGTCAGTGGAAATTGCTTTTGTTGACACAAGTGTTTAACCCACCACAGACTCTATAACCACCTAGGTTTCCTCTGGTTTGATGCTTATTTCTGGTTGGTTATTTATCTGTATGTAAATATAGAGTACAACAGTGGAAGTTCCTAATGGCATAATGTTTTGTGTAAGTTTCAAGTTCCTAATCAAGACACATGTTCTTTTTGAAAACATCTTGAAACAAAAGGGAAGTTTCACTTTCCGTGGAGACCCAGAGTCTCCTGGAACTGCCAACCCAGGAGAGCAGGAGAGGACGCCTCTAGCTACAGGCCGGAAGAAGGTGAACCACGAATTAAAATGACACATTTTACTGTTGTCGGATAGGGTGTCCTGAGGACATTTTCTCCTAGACTGTTTATTTTCTGCAAGTATATATGAGGTTGATATGAACTGCTTGTGATTGGGAGGTCAGACTCTATCGCCTTTATCATTCTAAGCAGATATGTGGCACATTGTTGTTTTTCTGGTAGCTAGGGTCCTCTCTCATCTTGGACAGAGGAGGAATATGTTTCCCGTGTACTTTATTATTGAGTAAATGAAAACTTAGGGTGACAACATGATACAAATCCCTGGGCAAAACAACTGGCTATTTTGTGGTCTCAATAGAATATGTTATTTATATCCAGAACTGTTAATTAATAACTTTATCTACCAGAAGAGAAGCTTATGTAGGTATTTGTGTTCAGGTAATTTTGACATTTGGCTAAGTTCTGAGATTTCTAACCCTGAGGTAGATATTATGAGAACTCTGGCCACCCCTTACATCATTTTCATTTTTTACTCCTTTTCAACTTTCTTTGGCTTCTTTTCATTATAATTTCTCTCTCTCTTAACCTCTCCTCTTTTTCTCTACTTTTTAAAATTTAAAAATGCTTTCTCATGTTCTGAAAATCTCCTTGAGTCAGATCTCAGTTTATGTGAGTTTCCCAGGGAAATCTTTTCTAATGCCCACATTAGATTAGGTGGCCTATTAAAAGTATTCACGGCTCGTACAGTCAATCGATTTACTCAGTAGTTAATGGTATGAATGTAATTGTATTTATATTTTTAATATTTATTCTCTCCGCCATCAGACTTAATGAAGACAGGGACATATTTGCTTCTTTCATTGCTAAATCCCCAGGCTGGCACATATTAATAGGTATCAACAGTTAGTTGCCACTTTTTTGAAGATTAAAAAAAAACCTCCTGTTTTTCTTTTTTCTATTTCATCAGATACCTCAAATATATTTATGTGCAATACAGAATATTAAACCAGGAAGGGACTATCAGAGATTATCTAGTCTAATTCTCTATTCTTTCCTTTCAGTTTAAATATGAGAGAACTAAGGTCCAGATAGGTGGAGTGAATTATACATGATTACATGGAACACAAGTGACAGCTAGGACCATGAGCCTAGTTCTCCTTACCCTATATTAAAATAATCTTTCCTCCTTACTTTTCTTTTTGTCAATCCAAATATCTAATAAGTAAGGAAGAAATCAGTCCAAGACGAAGAGAATATTGCTCTTCTATTTAGTTCAATACAATTTATCTTAAGTCTTCATAGTCTTATTTGGGGATAATTTAAAAAAATATATTTTAAATTAATTAATTATAAAATTATACTTGAAGTATAGGAAACAGTTAAGGAATAAAAATGTTCATAATTCAGTTTTAGTCAGCCAGGTACACAGAAAGACATCAACCTTGAAGGTGCATCTTTCCTTAGAATCACACTGTTATCATGGAAAGGAGGGAAAGAAACACAAGGACCATGCCTGGGATGCTAGAATAATCTGATATAAAAGTCATAATCCCACAGATCTCCAAGGTTGATCTCACCAACAGGAAAGTAGTCTTTTTCCTTAACAACACAAGAGCCTTCCTAAGACAATACAACTTTGTCAGATAGAGAAAAGTGCTTGACCCAGAGGAAGAACTAGGGATTTGAAAAAGCTATCCTGAGCAGGAAGAATTATGAGAAGTAGTGGTATCATAAGTATTCCAGAGAGGTTATTAGCCTAGTGGCCAAGGGCACTACTATTAAATAGTTCTTATTCTTATATGAAAATGAGGAGTTACATAACAGCACTTATATGAGATTGTAATGTCTTTGTAGTACATCATTTGTAAGAACCAGGGGGGAATCATTTTATTTAGACCTAGTTTTTGCTTTACTAGACTGCTACATTGTATTTTCTTTTTTTTAAAATGAAGTTTAGAAATGATAAAACAGTAAGTAGAGAAGAGCAATGCAATAATGAAATACAGTATTAAAATATTTGATTATTCAGATGGAAAAGTTAAAGGCTAAAGAGTGAATCAAGAAACATTTAAACAGAACTTTGATGAGTTGTTCTCTCTATATACACATAATACAAATTAGATAATAAACTTGTTAAATAAACGGAGAGCTAATTATATGGTATATAAATATATTTTCTTGATATGTTTTTAAAGACACTGTGACTAATTACTTGAATTCAATGTTTAAGGGACTGAATTTTTTGAAAGGGAAAGGTTGATTATATGACCAACAGGCAACCCTTGAAGCTTGGGAGATTTTTAGTTTTTGCTTTGTTCGTAACCATAATTGAAATATGTTTTGAGGGAGAACAAAGTAGGACACAACTCTAAGAAACAAAATAAAAAATCTGTTTATTATTTTAGCTGATAGAGAGCTTCTGAGAATTTCAGGAAATAGAATTAATCATTTATTTAATAAAAGTAGTGAACAAAAAATCTCTTCTTCTCCAAGCAATCTAAGAACACCCCAAAAGTTATTTTAGTTTTCTACATTTCTTGCAAAATAATAGTGCTAGGTTGGACTGAATCAATCAAAGAAGATTTGATTTATTTTCCTTCTTCCTTGATTATTCTGTGCAATCATTTTTTAGAGCCTATCTCACCAAATCTTATAAAGATGTTTAAGAAACAGAGTGGAAAATTATATGGATCTATATTTTAGGACAAAATCCAACACTATTTAAAGAAATAACAACAAAATGCAATAATCGGAAATGTAAGAGTCACAATGACTAGCATCCAAGCAAAAATTCTCAAGCATGCAAAATAGCAGAAAAATATGACTCTCAGAAGATAAATAAATCAATAGAAACAGATTTAGAAATGACAGAAATGGCGGAACTATTAGAAAAGAATATGAAAACCTCACCAAGTCACATAATTAAATTGCTGAATACCAGTAATGAAGAGAAAAATGTAAAGGAAGCCAGATAAAAAGAATTTATAGTATATATAATGAAAGCAAATGACTTCTCATCAGAAACTAGACAATCCAGAAGACAATGTAGAAAGATTGTTAAAGTTTCAAACAACTAAGCAAGCAAGCAAAAAACCAAACTGGCAACCCACAATCTACTATCATCTAGAACTCTTTATTAAGTGAAAATGTATGTCATAATTGAAGGTGAAATAAATACTTTTTTTAGAAAAACAAAAACTTAGAGATTTTCTCTAATGCAGACCTACACTACAGGCATATTAAAGTACTTTAGGCAAAATGAAAATGGTATGAGATAGAAATTTGGATGTACATAAAGGAATAAAGAGCCATAGATAACATAAACATGTATGTGAAAATATGACTTACATCCAAATTTTGAATCTTTTAAAAAGACTGTTTAAAGAGAAAATAAATGTGTTATGGAGGTAATAACAAAAGTAGAATAAATTATATGACAATAGCAGAAGGAACAGGATAGAGGAAATGCAAGTTTCTTATACTATATGTGAAATAGTATAAAATTATTTGAAGGTATACTATAAATAGATAAAAATGTATATTGTAAAAACTTATGGTTACAACTAAAACAAAAACAAAAATATTGGTTCTGCTTCTCTGGTTGAATCCTGACTAATATAGTAGTACATACCCAGCATGCCAAAATAAGAGAAAAGTGGATTTCTAATGTGCTTTAAATAACAAAACAATTCACACTTCTAGTGGAGTGTGAATTGTTTTGTTATTAAACAATATAACAAAGCATTGTGCTTATTAGGCAAGGACAATAGCTGTACTGAGGAGATACAATATATTGCATCATTATTATCAGGCTCATCAAAAAACAGTAGTCAGAAAAATTAGAACCTTTAAAATGGAATATCTCACTACAGCAGAATTTTTCTTCCTAATAATAAAAAAGAAAATAAGGCTACAACTGAAGTAACTTTCAAGTGGTTTGTTTGATAACCAAGCAAGGAAATCCATTTACCAATGTTGAGTTAAGACATGTTTGATTATAGCAGCCAAAGAATTGTGTCCAGATTAAATAAACTCGTTTAAGACTATTAGCCTTTTAGTGAGAACAGTTGCTTACAGGGTTGGGGACATTTGAGCAACATCAATAGTCAACTAAAAAACAAGGCAAATTATTTTAGTGGCTTCCATTGGCTGTTGATAATCTGACAAATGTTACTGATACTTCTCAGTTGTCATTTATTTTAGGAGTCAATGCCAAGTTTGAAGTGGCTAAAAAAATTAAACTTTATGAATACTTTGTGTAGAATGACTACAGGTGAGAATGTTTTCAAAGAAATTGAGAAAACAAATTCAGTACAAGCAGAAGTAGAATCTGTTAAGATGTGTTACATCTGATGGTGATAAATATATGTAAGCAGTAAAGGCCTTCATTGGACAAATTTATAAAGTTTGTGAAAATGTGAGATGTTTAAAATCTATGGTTATTTATTGTATATTCATGAAAAGGTACTTTGTAGAAAACATTTGAATCTATCATGTCTTTATTGAACCAGTAGTATCAAAGGTAAACTATTCACTCTTGTGAACTTAACCATTATTGATTCATGAATTTTTGTCAAATAAAGCCGAATAGCCTAATATTATCTATCACATGTCAATTTGATAGCCTAGGAGGAGTAAAGTTTCACTGCAATTCTTTTTTATTGAAATTATTGGAGTGACATTTGTTAATAAAATCAAATAAGTTTCAAGTGTACAATTCAACAATATGTCATGTATATACATTGCATTGTGTGTTCACTACCCAAAGTTAAATTTCCTTCCGTCACCAAATACTTGACCCCCTTTATCCACTTCCCCCAACTCGCTTTCCCCCGATAACCACTAATCCACTGTCTGTGTCCATAAGTCTCTCTGTTTGTCATATTTGTTTGTTGCTTTCAATTTTATATCTTACATATGAGTGAAATCATGGTTTTCAACTTTTTCTGTCTGACTTTTCTCTTAGCATGATCATCTCGAGTTTCATCCATATTGTTACAAATGGCAGTATTTCATCTCTTCTTATGGCTGAATAATAATATTCCATTGTATATATGTACCACAGCTTCTTTAACCAATCATCTATCACAGGACACTTCGGTTGCTTCTATGTCCTGGCCACTGAGAATAATGCTACTGTGAACATCGGTATGCAAATATCTTTTTGGATATGAGTTTTCAAGTCTTTGGGGTAAATACCCAGTAGAGGGATTGCTAGATCATATGGTAGATCAATTCTTCATTTTTTGAGGAACCTTCATACTGTTTTCCATAGTGGCTGCACCAATTTGCAGTCCGAACAAGCAGTGTAAGAGGGTTCCTTTTTCTCCGCATCCTCTCCACCAGTTATGACTTCTCCTGTTGATTATAGCTATTCTAAGAGGTGTGAGATGGTATCTCATTGTGGTTTTGATTTGCATTTCCCTAATAGCTATGATGTTGAGCATCTTTTCAAATATTTGTTGGCCATTTGTATGTCCTCTAGGAAGAAGTGTCTGTTCAGGTCCTCTGTCCATTTTTTGATTGGGTTGTTTGATTTTCCATTGTTATTGAATTGTATGAGTTCTTTGTATATTTTGGATATTAGGCCCTTATTAGTGGCGTTGCTTGCAAATATATTTTCCCATTTGGATGGTTGTCTCTTTACCTTGTTGATGGTTTCTTTTGCTGAGCAGAAGCTTTTTAGTTTGATGTAGTCCCATTCATTTGTTTTTGCTTTTACTCACCTTGCCTTTGAGGTCAAATTCATAAAATCCTCCTTAAGTCCAAGGTCCGTAAGTTTAGTACTTATGTTTTCTTCTATGCACTTTATTGTTTCAGGTCTTATATTCAAGTCCTTAACCCATTCTGAGTTAATTTTGGTGTGTGGTGATAGACAACAGTCTAGTTTCATTCTTTTGCAGGTGGCTTTCCAGTTTTCCAGCACCCCAAATAGCCAAAGCAATCCTGAGAAAAAAGAACAAGGCCAGAGGTATCACTCTGCCTGACTTTAAATTATACTACAGAGCGATAATAATCACTGTAATTTTTTGAACTCAGGGTCAAGATTGAATTATTTTTGAGCCAATATGGATTAATCAGTTCTATATAGGAGAGGAAAAGATACAATATATCTAGATTTTAGTAAAGTGTCTCAGGCTATCATAATAAAAAATTTAAAACAGTGAATTCTGTGGAAACACAATTAGATGAATTTGAAACTTCAAGGACACATTATTCATACATACCAACTTCAGGAGTATTGCATGGAGTGAAGAATACACTTACGTTCCTATTGTTTTCCAATAGTTTTTTTCAATGGTTTAGATTTAGACAGAAAAGGTAAAAGTGAGTTATTTATTTAGAGTTAAATAAATAATGAAAAAGAAATATATCGTGTATAAATGTTTTCAAATAAATATGAACTGAATAACTTTTGGGCGGGGGGAGGAAGGCTATTCTAAGGTCATTTCTATTAAGATCATAAATAAGAACATTGATATCATCATTGTTATTTAACATTGTCCTGGATGTGATTAACAAGAAAATAAAATAATGCAAACTCATTTTAAGTCAAGGATATTGGAGTTTCCCACTCCCAAACCTCAAAGCTAACTAAAATTTAGGATTTTCTAATAACAACAAAAGGTGGTCATATCTTCTCTCATGAACCCAAAGTGCCCGCAGTTATTTCCAAGAATCTTCAGCTCTTCACAAACCCCAGCCTTCCGTGCAGAAACTGTTAACAAGTTTCTGAATGTACTATGCTACTTCAGATTTTTATGTTGCTCCTCCCCTCTTTTGCTGGTCAAAGCCAAGCTGTCACTCAGTTATCACCCTTTTGTTGAAGCCCTTTCATACTTTTCAGTCATATTTTATTCCTTATCTTCTGTGTGGACCTTTTAATACTAAATTTATCACTCTATTTAAAATAATTGTTTATCTTTCTCTCAACACTACAAAGGCCACAAATGAAACAGAAAATATACCCCAACTCATAAAACTCTTAAATATTTATTTGGCAGAGCAATAGGCTTTTAGAGGTAAGAATATTGATGAAAATACTTACAGATCAAAAGGTAAATACAGGAAAGCTTCACTAACAAAGAGGCCTTTATATTTTGAGTGGCTCTTTTTCTTGGATCGTCGTATTTGCTAAACCACAGAATATACTTGTTTTTATTTTTTCAACCTGCTCGAATGCATGTATCTAGGAAATAAATATCCAGTTGTTGGTGTTTGTGTCAGTCTTATATGTATGTATATAGAACCACAACAAAATGAAATTAAAGAAATTTTATGAATCTTAAGTCTTCATCTATGTCCTCAAGCCCTGAGGTAGGAAAATAACCATATAATATTTATTCATGAGGGATCTCTTCCCATAGGTGACTCATTAATTGCCTCCCCCTATGTTGCTCTGAGAAAGCCAGTCTTATTCTATGAGATTATTCCTGGCATAGATCGAAGTCACATTGGTATTCCCTGTTCTATTCGGTACCATTTTTTACTACCTCTGTATTGCTAATTAGTTATTTCTTTTCTATGCTGGGGGTATTTCAAATAGCTCCATATGTCAATGTGATTTTTCTGAAGATGCTGCAATATCAGATCTGCTAGAGAAGGTGAGTTAGAAGGATGGGCAGAACAGATTCAATAATATTGTTGTGTTTTTTGACTAGGATATTTTCTGGCAACTAAATCACAGTTTGAAATCACCACTTGATGTCAAAGAAGAGGGCACTCAGAGTAGAAAGAGTTGAGAACAGCGGTTGAGTCGAATGGTTGGGAGAATCAACATAGTTAAAATTATCATATTACCTAAAGCATTATACAGATTTAATGCCATCCCCATCAAAATCCCATTGGCATTTTTTAAAGAAATATAACAAAAAATCTTCAGATTTGTATGGAAGCACAAAAGATTCTGAAGTGCCAAAGTCATTCTGAGAAAAAAGAACGAGGCTGGAGGCATCACTCTGCCTGACTTCACATTATACTACAAAGTGACAGTAATCAAAATGCTATGGTATTGGCAGCAAAACAGACATGTAGATCAGTGGAACAGAATTGAGAGTCCAGAAATAAACCCATATTTATATGGGCAAATAATTTTCGACAGAAAAGCCAAAAACATACAATGGAGAAAAGAAATCCTCTTCAATAAATGGTGCTGGGAAAACTGGAAAGCCACCTGCAAAAGAAAGAGCTAGACTGTTGTCTATCACCACACAGCAAAATTAACTCAAAATGGATTAAGGACCTGAATATAAGACCGAATCAATAAAGTGCATAGAAGAAAACATAGGTTCTAAACTCAAAGACCTTGGACTTAAAGAGGATTTTATGAATTTGACTTCAAAGGCAAGGGAAGTAAAAGCAAAAATAAATGAATGAGATTACAATAACCTAAAAAGCTTCTGCTCAGCTGACTGATATTTTGTTCAGTATTGTTCGCTTAAAGAAGTGTTTCGCTCTCCCACAATTTCCACAAATATACAGGTATTGTCTATTCCTATAGTTCTGCTATTTTTTCTTTGTTTTTAGGCTATGCTATTAGGTGCATACAAATTAATACTACTTATGTCTTTTCGTGGAATTGAGTATTTTTACAGTTTGAGGTGATCATTATATTAAGAAATGCTTTTTGCCTTAACGTTGATTTAAATGACATATGACTAACATCAGCTTTCTTTGGTTAGTATTTGCTTGATATACCTTTCCAACACTTTTATTCCCAACCTTTTCATCTTTCTCTTTTCTTGTGCAGACATGTCTCTTGTAAATAGCATATTGTTGAATTAAAAAAAAAAACCAATCTGACAATTCCTCTTTTTTTTTTTTTTTACTGGAGAATTTAATCCACTTACATTTACGGTAAATTCTGATATATTTGGAATTATTTTTATTGTCTTATTTTGTTCTATTTGTTCTATTACTTCTATGTTTCCTTCTCATATCTTGATTTTTTTGGGGGGGACTTAATATTCATTCTCATTTTAGTTTTATCCTCTACTAGTTTGTAAATTATACACACTACTTTTATTCTTTTAGTGATTACATTAGAAAATTAGTGTTCATATTTAACTTATTAAAATCTAATACAGACCTTTCATAGAAAACAATGTAAATAGTGTTTCCTGGAGTGCAACATAGTGACTCTGAGGATCTTACATATTTTAACTCCTTTTGCCATCCTCCAGATTTAATTCTATTGCTGCCATGTGCTTCTTTTTTTTTTTTTAAAGCAACAACAATAACAAATGAAATTTATTGGCCCACATGGTTAAGACTTTGGGGGTGATACCATGTTTCATGAATGACTGGATCCATGTACCGCCATGTGCTTTAATTCTGTCTCTGTCTCTCTCTGTCTTTGTGTCTTTCTCTCTGTCTCTCTCTCTCAAAATCTCACAGCATAGTATTAACTTTTTTCATACAATCTTTATTTATATTTGGCCACATATTTGCTCATCATTTCTTCTTGCACTTTAGAACTTGCATCTGATATTACTTTCTTTCTGCTTGTTGTATTTTCTTTAAAATTTTCTTTGGTTAAGTTCTCTAAAGTTTTTTGTTTGAAAACATTTTTCTTTTGTTCTTATTTTTGAAAGACAGCTTTGTTGAAAGTAAAATTTTAGGATGACTTAATTTTTTTCTCAGTACATTGAAAATTTTCCCTGTTCTCTAGATTTCATTGTTGATAATGAAATGTTACTTGGTGTAATTGTTGCTTCTTTGAAAATATTCTGTCCATTGTGACTGCTTTTAAAAGTTTCTCCTTTACTATAAGGTTCTATTAGGTAGGATGACCAGATAAAATACAGGCTGTCCAGTTACATTTGAATTTCAGATAAACAATGAATAATTTTTTAAATATAAGTATGTCCCATAGAATTTAGATGTACTAAAAATTATTCATAATTTATTTGAACTTTATTATTCAAATTTAACTGAGATCTTACATTTTATTTGCTAAATTTAGTAACCTTAGTAATGCAATATGATTTGTCTAGATATGTTTTCTTTTTGTTAATCTTATTAGGTATTGTTGGAAATTTCAAATTTGTGGAATTTGAATTTTATAAGGTTCTCAGTCATTGTTTCTTAAAATATTACTTTACCCCATTTTTCCTCTTTTCTTTTAGAGCTTCAGTTAGATTTATGGTAGTTTTTTTTTTTTTTTACTCTGTTTTCCATATCTCTTAATCTATCTTTTATATTTTCCAGTTCTGCTCTCTGTTACATCTTTAAATGTAATTTCCCACTTGCAAATTCTATCTTTGACTGTATCATCTATGTTGTCAGTTCTCTTGAATTCTAAACTTTAATTATCTTATTTTCAATTTGTAGAAGTTTTATTTGGTTCCTTTTTAAATCCGTTTCTTCAATCCTTATATTTTCCTGTTCTCTGTTCATCTTTTCACCTCTGTTTATTAAACACATTAAACATAATTATTTTATTCTGCATCTGATCCTTCTAAAATTTTAATACTTTGTAGGTTTGTTTCTGTTCTCTCTCTCTCTCTCTCTCTTTCTCTCTCTCTCTCTATGGTTCCTAGATTTTTTTTTTTGTATGTATGTGTTTGTATTTAGTAATGTGTTTATGAGTTGTTGTTTTTTTCCCTTGGAATTTTAATTGTGGAAATTGTTTGAGGCTTTGGATGAAGATCAAGATTCAAAATACATACAATCTTCTTGGCAAACTCTCTGAGGCATAAAGTTTATTCCCAGTTCTCCTTTCAAAGAAGTAAACATTTTGGAGTTCCAAATTTATTGGAGAAATTCCTGTGTTAGATTTCTACATTAATTTGACCTTGGGCTTTTGTCCTTGATCCCTGCATCCTTCTAGGCCTTGAAAATATAAGCATAGAAACACTCGATTTGGTCTAAGGCCTTAGGAGCAAAAGTCAGCTTCAGTGCTCTGCTTAATTCTCTAAGCTCCCACCTTTACTGAATTTTTAGCTTGAGTGTTTTTTTATTTTCTTGTCATTTATTAATTTGTTTAACAAAATGGTAACTTTTGTCCAGCATTTTTATTTTTCTGTGGAAGATTAGTTTAGAGAGTTGTGCTATATTGTCAAAAATGAAAGTCTCCCTCTTCTCCTGAATAAACATTTGTTTAAGGCTCAAATCCTATTGCCTAAAATTATGTTAAGGCCCCCAAATTGCTGTTAGAATGAAAAATGTAGGGGACCAATATGATATTTTTGTGTTCTAAGAATCACTCCAATATACTAGATTTTTGAACATATCTGTTGTGAACAAACAGTGGCAAATATGAACATGTTTTGTTCATGTTCATGCTAATATCTATATTTCTAACCCTTCGCATGTGTCAAACTTGTATTCCTTGTGTCTGTGACCATTAGTTTTATGATTGTACTCCAAAGCTAATGTAAAGTTACTATTAAAACTATCATGTGTCTATAATTATTAAAATGAGAAATGGGTCTATAATATTCCACTTTGTTTTACTAATTTAAAAACTTACTCTTCCAAAGGAAGGTGTCCAGGATTATAAGTGAATTGTATGCAATATCATTTGATGCATTTAAAAATGTTTTGAATATAGTTGTTGATGTTGTTCTTAAATCTATTGCAATAAAAATAGAAATATTTTGCTCATAAAAGATTGACTTTGGATAGATATGAAAGCTGTCTTTAAATATTTGAAAATTTGGCATGTAGAGATGAATTCAATTAATTCTGCATGACTTCAAAGGATTGGACTGGAACCAGTTAGAAGTTATAGAAAGCAGATTTCTTCTCATTAAATAGAAGAGCTTCATAGTAGTTACTGATGTCCAACAATAGAATAAATTGCTTCAGGAGCTAGATTATTTTCTGTCAATGAAATTGTTCATAGAGAGTGTGGATGATGACTAATAGAATTTTATAGAGGGAGTTTCTACTCCCTAAGAATCAATAATTCAGTGCAATTCTTGCTTCTACATGTTTCTGAACCACAAATTTTACCCTTAATATGTTCCATTTGTATCATTGTCTATTTTGACTTATTTCCTCAGATTTTAAGGACCTTGTAATTAGGAATCTTACTTTATGTTTTTCTGTTTCTTCACCAACCACAACACCCTACCTAGAGCAGATACTGTTTTGAATATAGTTGTTGATGTTTATTCTTAAATCTATTGCAATTATGTTTTAGTTGAAATTATGTAACTCTAAAACTTTTTTAGAAGGTGTATTAGACATGCTCAAGTAAATGATTACCACACAAGAAATATAAAATTTCAAAGAATGAGAGTAGGTTCCTTTAGAAAGAGAAATGAAATTGGGGAGTCAATTTGATGAAAGAAAATGATGTTGGGTTAACTTTGAAATCTCAATTGGCCAAATAAAATTTATTTATTCATTCATCCATTTATGTATTCATCAAACAATTTGACCATCCAACTATCCACCAAATAATACTTACTGAGTTTCTTCTACCACGACGCACCTTGGTAAACACAAATATATTCTGTTATTAAAATATTTTTTGTGGGGTCCCTGGAAACTTCTGGATGTCCAATGGCTAACAAACAAGCTACATTTTTCTTTTATTTTTTAAAAAATTCAATAATTATATAAATTTCTGAGTACTCTAGCCTGTTAATTTAAAACTTAGATCAGCTTTCGCAAATTTTAGAATTAGTTTTGGATTAAGAATTAAAAATCAGATTAGCTTTGTGATTTGTTTCATATGTGGAAGTCTATTTGGAATATTTATAAGGTGGCCTAAAATGAATTTCACTTCTGATATTGTGTTTTAAATCATCATAGAGATGCCCAAATTGTCTATAGACTAGTTCTTGATCACAGAGAGATCTCAAAATACCTGGTACAGGGAGAAAGGTCAGCCTTCAAACTCTCTAATATTTTGAAGTCCCTGTGGGCTAATAGAATCAACAATTTGTTGCCATATAATATTCGGTGCCATATATAGCACCTTTGTTTTCTTTTCATCCCTAAACTGTGTTACAATTCTTACATTTCTTATTTGAGGTGGCTTCCTGATGTCAGAGGAGAACCCATGGTGAAATTTTTAAAGAGAGTCAGTAATAACAAAGGAAGTTCATGGGAGATAAAGCGAGAATAGGACCAGTTAGTTTAGAGCCTTTGTCAAATCGAGTTAAGCGCCACTGTGATCATGTGTGACCAAATGAAAAGAGGTAATAGTTAAATTTCAAAATTTGTACATTCTTTTAATTAGCCAGTGTGGTGGCTTTGTATTGTATCACCTTCACTCTATTGATCTGCATCCCCCAGAATTCCTTTTTCTATATGCTTCAGCTAGGATGTGTTATACGAGAGATTCTTTTGCAATATTTCAAGGGCAGAAGTAAAGCAGCATCCATATTTGTAGCTTATACACACTGCCATTTCTCTGCTGGCTTATCTCTTTGGTGTGAGGCGGTGGCTGAGACTGCAACTGCCACAGCTTTTTCTGGGATCCTTCTTTAGCTTCTCTGACTTGAGGGACAGGTGTGTGTTTAGGTCTGTGGTGAAAGGCCCTGGTTTCTGCAGTACATCCATACCATCAAGGTCAGAGGCAGTGAGCACTGACACTGGTTTTAGTCTGTCGTTGCAGCTTTAGCTCTTGCTTGTGAGTTCCAGTTCATTTTTACTTGCCCCCATTTTACACTGATCTTTCCTTCTTGCCTGCTTGTCTTATGGTCTTCAAACTACAGCATCAGATGTAAAGGCAACAGCCTTACAGAGACTACTGAATCAGCTTCCATGATTATGTAAGGTTAAGTCACTGTCACAAATCCCTTAGTATATTATCTCCTACTGGTTCTGCTTCTCTAATACAACATTGTCTGATATGGCCAGTAATTACAATTTCTTATTTTTCCTATTCTTTCAGGCAAATTTGGAGCCCAAACTGACTGAGACGATGGGGGTAGGAAATCAGTCGGTGATGTCTGAGATTGTGTTGGTGGGACTCACCAGTTCTTTGGAGATGCAATTAGTCCTCTTTCTAGTTTTCTCTGTGTTCTATGTAATAGGTATTTTAGGAAACCTCCTCATTGTGATCACAGTGATCTCTGACGCCCATTTACATTCCCCCATGTGCTTTCTGCTGGCCAACTTCTCCTTTATTGACATGTAGATTTCCTCCATTGCAGCTCCGAAGATGATTTCTGATCTTTTCAAGGAGAGGAAAGTAATTTCTTTCCAAGGCTGCATTGCTCAGATATGATTCATTCACGTTATTGGAGGAACTGAGATGGTTCTGCTCATTGCCATGGCCTTTAATCATTATGTTGCTATATGTAGATCTCTGCACTATCTGATTATAGTGAACTTCAGAACTTGTATTTTACTCTTGGTGGCTGCCTGGATCATTGGAATCATCCACTCATTGATTCAATTTGTATTCAGTGTAAACTTACCATTGTGTGGCCCCAATAAAGTGGGCAGCTTTTATTGTGACCTTCCTTAATTTATTAGGCTTCCCTGCACAGACATTTACAGATTGGAGCTCATGGTCACTTCCAATAGTGGTTTCATCTCCCTGCGAATTTTTTTCATTTCGATTATCTACTATATCTTCATTTTGTTCATTGTTTGGCATCATTCTTCAGGTGGCTTGTCTAAGGCCCTCTCTACACTGTCAGCTCACATTACAATGGTGATCTTATTTTTTGGTTCATGTATTTTTGTGTACTCATGGCCATTTCCCACAGTGCCAGTGGATAAATTCCTTGCTATTTTTTATGTACTTATCATTCCATTTCTGAACTCTGTCATTTACATTTTTAGGAATAAAGAGATGAAGGTGGCAATGAGAATATTCAATCAGGTGCTGAGTTTCAGAAAGTTATTTTAAGTGATTTAGATATCAAGAAAGACAAACATCTCTAACATTTCCTGACCATGCTACAGACATGAATCCAAGGAAACAGCCCCATGAATGCTTTAGTTGCTAGTTTAATTACTAATGTCCAGGATTTTATTAATATGTTTTCTGCCATAACCACGGAGGATATGGTATTCTTTTTTCTTATGCAATGTGATAGTATAGAAAATATTAATATAGGATCATTTCTATCTTTTTACTCCTCCTTGATAAAGAGGATTCTGGACTGGCCTTTTATATTTCTTTTCCTACTCTGTTCTGAGGAGGATCCTCCATTGTCCGATTGATTTTGGGGGTTTGTGACGCAGAATCTGAAGAAAAGTGCTTTGGAAACATGATAAAATTTGCGATTATTAGGGATAGTTTTTCTTTCAGGTGTGTAGTGAGTATGTGAAGAAAACAGGTAAGAGATAAAAGGGGATTTTAAAGAGATGTAGTTGTCTGTCTCTTATCCTTCGATATAAATTGTCCTTCAGTAAATGAAAGCAAGGAGCTAAAGTTCTTCTGAATTATTTTTGAGTTTAAAAAAAATCACATCATCATCCTGAAATTAGATCACTAGGTTGTGGCTTCTTAAGTCTCTCAGCTGTGCATGTGGTAACTATGAATTAAGCCTCCAGTTATTTCAAAAGCCGTGTTGCTGTACTATCAGGGAATTTGAACAATTCGGGGCCAGGTAATGAGCAAAGACCATGACCTATTTAATAATTCTTTCCCAGATCGTGCCAATCCTTGCCTTAATTATATGGAAACCAGCAATCATTCCTCAGTTAGGTAAACTCTTTTTTTTTTTCAGTGACATGGTTATAAGTACAGACTCTTGAGCCAGACTGCCTGACTTCACATTGTACCTTTGCTTTTTACTAACACACAAATTGCTTAACCTCTTTGTGCCTAAATTCTGCCATCTGTAAGATGGAGATAAGTTGAATCATCTGAAATTTGTGATATCTGACTGTTTTTGACTTACAAAAATGGCAGTTCCTTATGGCTAAATGTATCTTCCTCATAAGGTGTAAGGATTGACTGAATTGATATTTATAAAGTGCTTTAAACAATTCTTGGTCTATAGTGCTATATAAGTACCTGTTCAATAAAATTAAATAAAACCTTAAAACTACTTCTTGGTTTGGTGGTCTTCTTCTACACTGTCTACAAATGGTCATTTTCCTTTCTAACTCTATTAATCAGAATTTGATCAATAACTTGCTCTTTTTTCTAACAGGACTAAAATATTTTAAGTGGTAAAATTCCTCAGATATAGAGACTTTGAAATGCTACAATTCAATTGATTTTTCTACGTGTTCTTTCTCTTCTCTTATATTCAAATCATTTTTTTGAATGCTATGCAATAGTTCTATGAGGCTTGTTTTTGTTATCTTTGGTGCTTTTTAATGTGCTGGAAGAAGTTACCAAGCTGACTAGTTATAACACTTTATATAAATAGAAATTTAATTAATTTAAAAAGATATTGAATACTCATTATGTTCTCAAGCCTATGCCAGGAACTGTAGAAAATTGTGTTAGAATTATACAACTCAATTGTAAGAAAGGACAGTGAGTTGCTGAGGCAAAAAATTTCTGCAAGTAAGTAAAAAGTGTGTAGTAGGGTGGGCAGACTCAACAAAAGGGTTTGAATAGAGGAGATTCATGAATTTGTGAATGCTGTGGAATGGAGCTAATGCCCACACTGACCTGTCTTCTGAGGTAAGTACATGCCCTGGAGAGGAGAGGAGCTCATGGAAAGCTCTGAAAGCTAAAGGCAGGTTGATGCCACATCATGAGAGGGGATGGATGCCTATCCTACCTCATTGCATAACCAGGGTCCCTAAAGCCTGAAAAGATTTGGTTCTGCCAGCTTCATTGATCACTTTTCACTATTAGACATTTTGGACTTTCTGTTACTTGACTACATCAAGCTCTTGGCCTGAGACCTGTACACTGGCCCTTTTCTTCACCTGCAGAGTGATTTGTCTGGGTAAATGCAGGGCTGTCTCCTTCTCATCATTCAGGTTTCACCTTTAGGTTTTTCAACTTCAGGAAAAAAACTTTCTACTTAAAGAAGCTCCCTCTTGCTTTTCTACTCCAGTCAATTCTTTGTCATATGCTTTGCTTAATGTCTGCATAACTTTATCTCTATTTGAAAGATTGTTTTGGTAATTATTTTTTGTTTCCCTCACCAAGAAGAGAAAGGTCTATAGAGCAGAAAACATGATTTTTTGTTCTTTGTACCTAGAGAGGTGGCTGACCTATAGTGGGAAGTCAGTATTAGTTTTTGTCCAAAGAGCAATATAAATAAAAGCTGAGAGAAAGAAATGACTCTTCTTTCAAATCAAAAAGAATGGAAAGGAATGGGAAAATCTAGTATATTTAGTACAAATGTTAAAATAGACTTATTCAGAATAACAAAATAGTGGAGTCTAAAGTACATTTGTAGGTTAAATATATTAACCACAATGAAAAAAAGAAAAAAATCACTGAAAATAATTTCTCTCAAATATAACTGTCAAGATTTTGTTATTTCTTTTAGGATTTTCCTTTATGTATTTAAAAAAATTATACAAAATAGGATCACAATATTCTACAATTCATTTAATAATGAAATGTAAATTATTTATTTACCATATTGTTCGTTTAACCATATGATACATAAGTTTTTTCATGCTGATAAATCTACCGCTAGCATGTAGTTCTTGGTGGCTATCTGGTAATTTATTGTATGGATATAGCCATATAACTTTAGTCAGTACTTCATTGCTGACATTTAAATTATTTTCATTTTTTCAATTAAGTTAGTTATCAATAGCTCTGCTATGAAAGATCTTGACATACCTCCTTCTATGTACATGGCTTTGATTACTTTTTCATGACAACTTAATATAAATGAAATTGCCAAAATGTATTGATAAGGCTTAATTACTGTTGCAAAAGTGCCCTCTACAATGGTTGGGTCTATTTAAAATTCCATCACTGGCAGTGAATTAGACCTCCACCTTTGCAAACAATGGATATATAATTAATTTGAAAAAGATAAAAAGGAAAAGAAAAAAAGATAAAAAATTTATCTACTGATGTGGAGAGCAGTTTGTAAGTTGACAAGGTCTTAGCAGACTAGGAAGGCAACCAAGGGTTACTTAGCTTCCACAAATTCCTGCTGAGAACAAGATAGTACAAATATAGCCACTGGCAGATAGATAGGCTGAAGGCCATAAGAAAATGTAGTCTTGGAGAAAGTAGAAGAAACAATGTTGCTATGAAACTGCATAAGCCAGCAATCGTATGTTCCTGTATAAAAGCAGCTTGCAAAAAACTGGACGGTTGTCCATCATCAATGGGCAGTGGACTTTCTGATCCCTGCTTTCTGTCTTCTTTCTTTTCTCATCTCTCACCATTCACACTCAGGTTTATTTTCTAAGGCCACGCTGGATGTGGCAGGATTTACCACTTGCTGAACGCAGCATACTGATATATTTTAAAATTTTCTACTTTTTTATATAAAATATTACATATTTATAAAATGTGTAACACATATTTGAGTTAAAAAGTATAATAAGATAAATACCTATGAGCCCATTTATCATTACATTTACTTTCCCATCCCCTATCCCTTTATCCTGCCTTTCATCCAGAAGTAATCACTATTCTCGATTTTTTTGTTTATGCTTATTTTGCTTTTTTGAAAAATAATTTTATTAAAGAAGTATATATCCATAAATAATATGTTGTTTAATTTTGATCATTTATAAAGTTTATATATATACTTCTTTAATACGTATATATAATTAATCAGAACTCATTAAAAATGAATATATATTTTTAAAGAATTTGTCCATTTCATCATTTCCGTTTTAAAATTTATTGGCACAATGTTTTTTTATAGTTGTTATTATTTTAAAAATGATATATCTATGTCATGTAGATATATTCCCTTCTTGGTTCTCTCTGTCTCTGTCCTTTTCTCTCTCTGTATATTTCGTGGAGCTCTGTCTATCATTTATCTATATCTATATCTATCTATCTATCTATCTATCAATCTATCTATCTATCTATCTATCATCTATCTATCATCTACCTACATATCATCTATCATTTATTATCTATCTAAACAGTTTTATTGAAGTATAATTGATATACAAAGAACTGAGCATATTTAATTTGTACAATTTTATGTGTTTGGATACGTGCAAATACCCATGATACCATTACCACAATCAAAGTAATAGGCATATGCAACACCTCTCAAAGTTTTCTTGTGTCTCTTAGTTTTACTATTTTTTCTAATGGTAAGAACACTTAACATGAGATCTATCCTTTTAACAAAACTTGAAGTGTACAAACCATATAGTTAACTATGTTGTACAATAGAGCTCTAGAACTTATTAATCTAGCATAACTAAAATTTTATATCCATTGGAGAACAACTCCCTATTTCCCAGCCCCTGGAAACCATTATTGTATTCTCTGCTTTAATAAGTTCAACTATTTCAATTTATTATTTTGTATTTATTTATTTACTTATAAATTTATTTTCAATTACAGTTGACATTAATTAAATATTATTTTATATTAGTTTTAGGTGTACATCATAATGGTTAAACATTTATGTAATTTACAAAGAGATCCCCTCTGATTAGTCTAGTACTCACCTGGCATTATACATAGTTATTTCGATATTATCAACTATATCCCCTATGCTGTACTTTACATTCCCTTGATGATTTTGTAACTACCAATTTGTACTTAATCCCTTTGCCTTTTCTACCCATTTCCCCAACTCCCCTCTCATCTGGCAATTATCAGTTTGTTCTCTGTGTTTATGAGTCTGTTTGTTGGTTTTGTTTGTTTGTTTTTATTTTGTTCTTTAGATTCCACACATAAGTGAGATCATATGGTATTTGTCTTTCTCTGTTTGAAATATTTCATTTAGCATAATATCTTCCAGGTTCATTCATGTTGCTGCAAATGGTAAGATTTCATTCTTTTTTATGGCAAAGTAATATTCTACTGTATATATACACCACTTCTTCTTTAGCCAATCAACACTTAGGTTGCTTCCATATCTTGCTATTGTAAATAGCCCTGCAGTGAACATAGAGGTGCATATATCTTTTCAAATTAGTATTTTAAATTTCTTCAGATACATATCCAGAGGTAGAATTACTGGGTCATAAGGTAATTCTATTTTTAATTTTTAAGGAACCTCCATACTGTTTTCCATAGTAGCTGTACCAATATATGGTCTCACCTATAGTGTACAAGGGCTCCAATTTCTCCATATCCTCACCAACATTTTTCATCTTAAAAAAAAAAAAAGCCATCCTAACAGGTGTGAGATTGTATCTCATTATAGTTTTGATTTGCATTTCCCTGATAATTGAACATATTTTCATATACCTCTTGGCCATTTGTGTGATCTTGAGAAAGAAGGAAGAACAAAGTTGGAGGAATCACGCTTCTAGATTTCAAATTACATTACGAAACTACAGTAATTAAAACGATATGGTATTGGCATGCAGACAGACATATAGACCGATGGTACAGAATTGAGAGCTCAGAAATGAACCCATGCATATATGGTCAACTGATCTTTCACAAAGATGTCAAGAATATACAATGAGGAAAGGATAGTCTCTTTAACAAGTGGTGTTGGGAAAACTAAATACCAACATGCTATCAATATCGATAAAAATTGAAGTTGGATCCCTAACTCACACCATACACAAACAAATTTAAAATGGATAAAGATTTAAATATAAATCTGAAACTGTTAAACTCCTAAGAGAAAACATAGGGGAAAATCTTAACATTGGTCTTGGTAATGATTTCTTGGATATAATACCAAAAGCACAGATAACAAAAGCAAAAATAAACGAGTGGGACTACATCAGACTAAAAAGTTCTGCACAGCAAAGGAAACAATCAACGGAGTGAAAAGGCAACTTATGGAATGAAAGAAAATAGTTACAAACCACATACATATCTGACAAGAGGTTCATTTCCAAAATATATAAGGAACTCAAATAATTCAATAGCACAAAACCAAATAACCCAATTAAAAAAAAAATGGACAAAGGACTTGAACAGACTTGTTTTCTAAGAAGACATACCAATATATGCTTTTGTTTTGCTTGATCAAGTTAGCAAGAAGATTGTTTTGTTATTAGTCTTTTTAGAGAACCAGCTTCTGGCTTTGTAGTTCTTATTTACTTTATGTTTATTTTCAGAATCTTTGATTTTTGCTCTTCTTCATTCTACTATCTCTTATTCATTTTTAACTTCTTATGTTGGAAGTTAAATATTTAATTTTTTCACTTTCTTCTTTTCTCATATATGCATTTCCACTGAAATACATGTTGGCTTTCATACCCCACAAATTCCATTCTAAGTATTTTTAAATTTCCACAAATTTTCACTGAAACAAATATTATTTAGAAGCTTTAAAATTTAAAAGTGTATAAGACTTAGGGAAAAATCTTTTATAAACTTAAAACTTGTTAGTATTATGGTCAGAGTCAGGTCTACCTGATATTGATTCTCTTGGTCAGTTTTTGTAATTGCTCCATGTGTGTTTGAAAAAAAAATGTGTATTCTTTAATTGTTGGGGGTGGAGTTCCATATATTTCAATTAGATCATGATTGTTTCTTCAATTGTTAATATTGTTCATAATTGTTCCAATCAATAGTATTGCTATTTTATTGTCTACTGGACCTATAGATGGTATAAGAAATGTACTGGTTTTCCATTATGTTGGAAAATACTGTATTTAATCCATTTTTGCTTTATATAGTTTAAAACTATTATATTAATTCATACAAGTTTTAAATGTTTCTGGTGAACTGAATTTTATTTTTAAATGCAGTCATACTCTTCTCCTAGTAAAGCCTTAATATATATTTTCTGATATAAATATAGCCATGTTAGTATGATTTTTGGTATATAAATTTCTTATTATTTTACTTTCACCTTTTCTGTATCCTTATGTTTTTAGGTATGTGTCTTGTAAGTACCACAAAAATGAATTTTAAAGTTTATTTTGACATTCTCTAAAAATATGCAGAGCCCAGACAATAGCTTTACTTCATTGAATTCTTATAACAGCTGTTGAGGCTGTGTCTGTGAGGGATGAACCATTTGGATACACTGATTGATTGTAAAAATTATTCTAAAGATATCGGAAATAATTATTCAAACATTTAAAAACAAATATTTATTAAATATTGACTACATGTTCTGCATTGTGCACCATTGTTTGCTTGCCTTTATAGATTAGGTTATGGCAAGGTGTGGTGGTGGTGTTGGAGCTGATCCATTGTAATTCTTTTAAAGAGTTAATACAAGGTAATAATACTTGAAGAATAATAGTAATAATAGAAGCAGAGAAAAAGATCATAGGATTATGGAAGAAAAGTATAAGAACTTCTTTTATTACATGTGGTCAAGGAAGTCTTTTTCTGAAAAATGTATATTTGTTTTAAAACTTTCTGACATAACAATTCCTCTTATACTCTAGTAATTAATACCTTATAACTTGACAATACTCTAATAAAAAATTTCTCTTGTCTAGTCCTGTGTTTTGGGTCTTGTGGGACTGTGAAGCATCTAGAAAGCCAAAATTGCTGAAGTAAGAGATAGCTTTATGTTTTGTGGTTTCTCATTTTCTGTTACCTCCTTATTTTCTTTGAAGAGAGTGTTTTTTGCCATGAAATCTCTAGTTAGTACTAGGGTAGAGCAATACTTTTTCTCTTTCCAGCTGCATCTCAAGCATTCTAAAGTATGGATTTTCAGGTACTTCTATTAACTCATTTTAAAGCAAAAATATTTCTGTGCATCCATCTAAGGCACCATTAAATCTGGTACCCAGAGATACTTTTCTTTCTTCTGTTCTTTTGTCCTTTTTATTCCCTGGGTGAAAATCAGTATGGACTCTGTGGTATAATTCTCAGGAAAATCCAATCAAGGGAAGGCTGGCTGTTCCCAAGACTCAGCCCCATCATTTGGTCACTAATATTCAAGTTGCTAATTAGAATCATTTTTACTTTAGAAAAACAATATTAAGCTCTTTGTTTTGGAAAAGTTTACAATCTCAGTCAAAATATGAAGTTGTCTTCCCCTGAACATAGAAAAATGTTTCTACTTCAAGTACTATCATGTAAAACATGTAATACAAATGTTTTACTATTTAGCAGACTGAAGATTAATCCACCCTGTTCATCAGTTTCTCTCCTATGATTGCTCAGTAATTATTTCTATTTTTAACCTAATCTACAGTTTAATTGTTATTCAACATAATTGTTACATATGTATTCTGAACAAGGCACGAAGAGGAGTAAGCTCTGGCTTTTGTTCAGGGTATTGGGGAAGACATTTTTTGGAGGAGACAACACTAAGCTGGATTGTGAATGAAGTGTGGGATTTGGCCCAAAATAGGGGTGCTCCAGGAGGAGGAAACAGCATGATACTTTCATCTTTTCTATTTCGTATTCCCTTATATTCCCTTATTCCGTATTTCCTTTTAGTTTTTCATGGTAGATAAATTCCTAAGTAATGTTTTCAGTTTCTGTGTTTTATAACTCCCAATATCTGTCATTTGGTTCTCAGCATCCATCAAACTAATTCTTATTTTTCTCTTTCGGAAATTATATCTCTCATATGATGGCAGCTTTCTATCTTCTCACAGAATTTGGAGGGAATTGATCTACTGTCTGAGGAGAGTAGATTCATTTTGGTCTAACTCAGGTAAGAAAGAGTTCTGGTTCCTACTGCCTTTCTTTGCAAATAGTATTGATGACACTTTCATCTTTGAGTGTGTGCCATTTCCAGGTCTCAGAGAAGATTCATCTGTGTTGTTTTTTGACCCAACACAGATGAAGCAGACAGTGGGATATAGTAAGCTATAATTCTCATGTGAAAACTTCACCATAGGGAACTAAGATCAGGTATAGGCAACATTTCAGAGGTTGAGTGCCAATTTTTTGATGTTTCTTCCTGGTGTGCAAGGAAGGCAGGTTGAGGGTGAGGGAGTTGTAGTGGTCTGGAATAGTCCAGAAACATGGAATAGTTAGGGACATCTATAACTAAAATAAAAATATGAGAGTTTAATTGATATAAACTCAGGTAACTGCATTGATTTCTTCCTAACATCTCATGTAGAAGTGGCTCAACATGAAATGATTTAATTGAAAAGGATCTGGAAAGGCTAATTCTGGAGGCTAGGAATTTAGAAGAGACTACATCTGGGGAAAGATGACATAGTGGTCATCTTTGGATAACCCCAGAACAGTATGAGGGTTACTTTGGTAGTAAAAGCTAATTCATCATGGCCTTGAAGTTATTTTTGACTTTAAGTTGTCAGTGACTTACAGAGTAGTGAAGAAAGCCTGTACTCTGAGGTCAACTTGTATTTTAATCTAATATGTAAATTAATATTTTTCTTTAAAGTGAAATACATGTGTAAAATAAAAAGTTTATAAAAGTATAAAGAAGAGAAAAAAAATCACCCATAGCCTCTTCATAGAAAGATAGCAACTGTTAAAATTTCAACATTTTCTTCAGGTACTTTTTACATTTGCTTGCATGTCTACAATTACTGCAAGAATTGGGTATGAACTGACACATAGCTGTGCAAAATTAGGCAGTTCATTTAGTTTCTTTGAGTCCTTATTTTCTAATCTGTAAAATATAAATATCTTTCCTGTACTCTTCCCTGGCTATTGTGCAACAAAAGATATGAAAGTATTTTAGAGGCTGTAAATGTTAAGAAAAAAGCAAATTAATGTTTTAAATTTTGGTATTTATATTTTGTGAGAAATGATTACTAAAACAAGATAGAAAACATAGCAGCATTATGGCAAGACAGAAATTAAAGTAATTGTCTTAGTTGCAATTATGTGAGAGAAAAGGAATATTCTCAATTCAGATGAGTTTGTAACTCATATGGCTAATCATGAAGACTAATGATATTCTAACATACAGTATCTTTATTTCCAAGGAATATACTACAGCAATAATATATAAAATTAATATTGTTATGATATTAATATAATATTGTTTTCTAAAGCCAACATGAGAAGAGAATTTACAGATGCAAGACTTATAAGATTCAAGAAATAATTGCATATTTATAATTTGATAGACTTCTTAAGTTTTATAACTAAAATTCATTAACACATTAAGGAACTAGAAATAATGTGTAGATAGTGAAGAGGATCAGAGAACTACTAATATGTTAAAAAGAGTTGAGAAACCAGATGCCATTAATAATAAAAAGTGTTTGTTTACTCTGGATATCGTAAGATTAAGGAGAGGTATAATAGAAAAAATTATATGGGTGAGTCACTGATCAGTGGATTTAGTTTATGGCTCCTTTTCACTTGTGTATAAAAGATCAATATCTGGTGAGTAGTAATTTCCATCTATACTGAGGATTTAGCAGAGGTAAATGATCCTAAATAATCATCCTAAGTAAATTAAGCCTGAGGATTTTGAAAGAAGTGAAGAAAACCACTTATGAAATCCTCAACAGGATGCCCAAAGCAGGTTTTAGAATTCACACATTTGCGTGTATTTAATGTTAAATTTTGCCCTGTGTATTTAGTCATGAACTGATCACCCCGATAAGTCTAGTACCCATCTGACACCATATATAGTTTTTACAATGTTATTGACTCTTTTCTCTGTTCTGTACTTTACATCCTCATGACTGTTTTCATATTTAGCAATTTGTACATCTTAATTGGGTTTTTATTTTTAAATTCTAGTTCTTGTTTTGTAGAGAAAATTTTACTTGTCTTCAAGATCAGCCTTTACTGTGATAGGAAGTATTTGGGATGAAATTAATTCTAAGCTTGGAGCCTTAAAAAAAAAAATCAAACTTTTAAGTCAGTTTTTCTTTAATCATTTAATCATAAAGCAATAAAAAATATATTGTTATTGCGAGTTATAGTTTACTTCAAACCCCAATGGCATGATATTTATTTGACAGATTTTTTAGGCACTTTTCTATGGTCAGGTTATTATTCCAACAACATTTAACAAGGAGTTTATCTCTATGTACTAGGTGGTATTTACAGCCCTGGAGAGATTAGAGAATGAAAAATATCATACTAGACTGGATCTATTGAATGAATCTTGGAATGAGATGGTTGATATAAATGTCTCTGAAGTTTCATCTCAAATATAATTTATGTGTGTAAAGCATATATTAGGTAAACATGATATTAGGTGGATGTTGGCTATAGGACTGCTGAAAGAAGTAGATGTTAATTTCAATAAAAAAATAGGCTGTAAAGGAATTCATGAGTAATATAAACAAGATCCTTTGGAGCTGAACAATTCATATGAGTTTAAACAGAGGATGATTAGTCTTCAAATCCAAATTTGAGGCTGGAAGGTTAGGTACAATGGATATCTTAAAGCACATAAGGTAAAAATAATGAGATGGAAATTATGAAGAAAAACAAAAAAAGGAAGATAAATTCAGGAGGCATAATATGACAAGTAGAAGTTCGTGAAAGATAAAAAGAAACTGATTTAATTTACATGGAGAGAAGAGGTGAGAAAGAGAGAAAAGTATTTTGAAGATCTTATCTTACTTGGTGTAGGGGAAAGCAGGAAGGAAATAAAACATATTGGTAGGGGAAAAAAGTTGGCATCTTATTTTAAAATAAGAGAAGAAAAATGTGTCACTGGAAAAGGGATGATAAACATGAAAAATATAGAAAAGTATAGCAGCACTTCCATGTTAATAAGGGGAGTGGTGATGAAATGAATATTAACTTAATCAAACCAGCAAAAATTAAATATGAAAAAAGTTATCACTTTTTGTTGATAACATCATTGCAAACCTAGGAAATCCAAGACATTTCAATAAAAAACTATTATATCCAAATAACAGAATGTAGTAAGGTGACTTTATATAACAGACAAAAAGAAATAACTTTTTTAGCAAGAATAATCTAGAAATGGAGATGAGAAAAGGTATTCCATTAATAATGCCTCCCCAAAAAACTATAAAACACATAGGAATAATTTAAACAAAGAGAATAGAATATATACAAAAAAAAGGGCAAAATCTTATTGAAGGACATGAAACAAGGTTTGAAAAAATGGATGGATGTACTATGTCCTTGAATGGGAAGACACCATCATAACAATGCTACTTCATTCAAAGGTAATATATAAATTTAATGCAATTCAAATCAGAAATCCAGTGGAATTTTTTAGGGGGATTGGATAAAATTATCTTAAAGTTTATATGGAATGATATATGCTCTAGAATAGCCAAGAAAGTATGAAAAAGAACAGTGAAAGAGGGACTTGCTTTATCAAATATAGTGACATAGTATAAAGCTACTGTTGTGAAATACTCTGATATTTCTACAGAAACAGATAAATATATCAGTGGAAACAAAATGAATAATTCATAAATTGTTCCCAAAATATTTGAGAATTTATCATAATGCAAAAATGGTAGTTAAATTCAGTGGGGGGAAAGAACAGGCCATTTAACACATGGTTCCATTACAATTCTACTCTCCTGGAAGAAATTAAAGTGGACTTATATTTTAAAACATATACAAAAATAATACAGCACAGTTCAAAATAGAAAGCACAAAATAATAAAATATTGAAAGAAAATCTAAGGTGTGCATGTATGATTCAGGAGCAAGGGCGATCCTGACTAAGACTAAACTCAGCAGCTATAAAATAAGTAATAGCTGTATTTAATCATATAACAATTAAAAACTTGGGTATAGCAAAAGAAATCACAAACAAAAGTAATAGATAATTGACTTAGAGGAAATGTGTAACAAATTACAAAAGCTGAATATCTAGAATATAAAAAGAACTCATAAATTGACAAGGAAAAGCACAGTAGAAGATACGAAAAGACATGAATAGACAATTCACAGAAGAGCAAATCCAAATTGCAAAAAAATACATGTTCAAATTTATTGGTTGTCAGGGAGATGAAAATTAGAGCAACAATGAACTATCACTTTATACCTAAAATACTGGCAATGATTTTAAAAAGCATTAACATTTATTCTTGTGGAAATGTGTGTTGTTACAGCCTCTTTGGAAATCAATTAGACAGAACTAGTAAAATTAAAAATATATGTACTTTGACCTAGTGATCCTACTCCTGGGAATCCATGACATAGAAAGAAGGGCATTAATATATAAGGATGTATGTATAATGATATTTATTTGCAGCATTGTCTGGAAGGCCCCAAAAACTTGAAACAAGGTAAATGCTTATTAATAGGGAAATTAGTAAATAAATAATGGTCTACTGACACTGTGAATATTAGGCAGTCATGATAAAGAGTAAAATAAAGCACCTCTCCAGACAGTTCTCTGTGCTTTTTTGCACATATTTCCATTCGTTGGCATATCTGAGTATAGAAATTAGGAAGTAGAAGTCTATTTTCTGATGTACCTTTCCTTAAATTCTTAGGCGACTTTGCCTATATTTTCTCTTCTTCATTATACACTAAAGTCCAAACTAAATTTGAGGCACATGATTAAATGATATCAAAGATTTAGGCATGAAAAAATTTCTAGTGCTGGTTCTCAAGTTACTACAGAAACTTGAAGTAACTGTGTGCAACGACAAAGTGATCTTTAGTTTATGACATTTGTGTAACTCTATAGCCAGGACTTTCAACTTAAAAATTGTGTTTCCTCTCTCTTCCTCTTTTCAGGTAACTTCAGGGTCAGCTTAGCACATGAAGTTGATGGATGGAAGAAATCATTCAGTAGTGTCTGAATTTTTGTTGTTGGGATTCACCAGTTCCTGGGAGATTCAGATTCTTCTTTTTCTGTTTTTCACAATATTTTATATAGCAACTATACTAGGAAATCTTCTCATTGTGCTCACAATCATCTCAGACCATCACTTACATTCCCCCATGTACTTTTTACTGGCAAATCTCTCTCTCATTGACGCAGGTGTTTCCAGCATTGCAACCCCAAAGATGGTTTATGACCTTTTCAGAAAACATAAAGTCATCTCCTTGAAAGGGTGCATAACTCAGATGTTCTTTATTCACACTGTTGGGGGTACAGAAATGGTATTGCTTATAGTCATGGCCTATGACCGATACATTGCTATCTGTAAGCCCCTCCACTACCTGACCATCATGAACCTAAGAATGTGCATTTCTCTTTTGGCTGTTGCTTGGACCATTGGATTCATACACTCTGTGGCTCAACTGGCTTTCGTTGTAAACTTACCCTTTTGTGGTCCAAACAAAATGGATAGCTTTTATTGTGATTTTCCTCGGTTCATCAAACTTGCATGTACAGACACTTATAGATTGGAGTTTCTGGTCACTGCCAACAGTGGTTTCATCTCCATGGGTACTTTCTTTATCTTGATTGTATCTTACATCTTCATCCTGGTCACAGTTCGCAAATACTCTTCAGGTGGTTCATCCAAAGCCCTTTCCACTCTCTCAGCTCACATCACTGTGGTAGTATTTTTCTTCGGTCCTTGTATTATTGTATATGTGTGGCCATTCCCTACCTTACCCATAGATAAGTTTTTAGCCATCTTCGATGCCCTTATCACACCGCTTATGAATCCTATTATCTATACATTTAGAAATAATGAGATGAAGGTGGCAATGAAGAGACTGTACAGTAAGGCTTCAAGTTTTAGGAAGCGTTCTTTTATGAATGATCCAAGAAATTCAGATTCATCTTGACTTTTTTTGGGTATTAGTCACTTTAATTAAAATTTTCACAAATCTTTCAGATTAGTAACTGATTTCAATATGCATTGTGAAATCTCTCATCAAGGATTCTGTTCTGATCTGGTTACTTTTTCCTAGTAATCCTTGCTCTAATGATCCTGAAAATATCGAGGAGGAGTAAATTCAGCCTTGGAATGTAGTGTCCTTCTTATTTATTATTGAAGACTTCAGTGAAAGCTGAAATCACACATACTGAGCACATTTTCCATTAAAGCAAAATGTTGTATATTCTTCTCTTTGGTAGTGATTTTCAAAGACATATCTCCTCTAATATAACTTCTAATCTACATATATATCGATATTCATGCCCTCTAAGTTTCTCAGTGTCTATATACTTAGAAAAATAAACAAAACGAAGACAATTGCCTAGGTAGTTTTGAGAATTATTTGAGGCTCCCAACAACTGGATTTGCCCATTCACACTCAGATTTAGTTAGCGCTAAGATTTTTAGATTTAGAGAATTGAAAGGTGAAATTTAGGATAAATGATCGAATGACAACTCAGGAAACTAATATTATTAGTTAATCAAATGTTCTGAGACCAGAAGATGTAAATTCTTACACTACTCAGTGTGTATAGTAATTGTGTTTTACTCCCATTATTTCCTAAACAATAGTCATTATTTTTTTATATGTCAAAGAAAACTATGTGACTGTTAAAAATATTATAAATGGATTTAATATTTTGAAGCTGAAAAGAGGTGACATTTGTTTATATAAATGAATAAAAATGAAAAGATTTCTATATTATGTGAACCTGGTTTATAAGTAAATAAAAAGCAAATAAAAAGTGTAGACATTACAAAAGAAATTTTATTACAAAATTGTCTATAAATGAAGATATATAAAGCTATAATGAAGAAATGTGTTAAATTTTCCATGTGATAAAATATATTACACATACTTATTTTTAAAAATATGTTGTTCAGGAATAGTATAAATAACTATTCAAAGAGTATCTGTTCTTTCTGGGTTACCAAATGAACAGGGGTAAGGGTTGAGTAAACGCATTATAAGTCACATGTAGGTTAGGTAACTTGTTATGAAACTGGCCAGCCATCCGTGAGCATCCAAATGATCATCAGCAACAATAGTTAGTAAAAGATGAGAAGAATAATGTTCAAGGCTGACAATGTTTTTGATAAATCTTTACCCTCTCCCCTGCACAGATTTGCCAGGAAACCTCAGGTAAAAAATCAGATCCTCTCAAGCTGGAGGAAAAATGTGTTGTCACTTCTCTATTGTAGTTCTTGCCTTCATGTATTAAAATTTTTCATCTTATTTTTTAAATTGAGATATAATTGACATATAATGATTAGCTTCAGGTATACAACATACTGATTCAATATTTGTATATATTGTGAAATTATGATTATAGTAGTCTAGTTAATATCCATCACCACACATAGTTATACATTTTTTTTCTTATGAGAACTTTTAAGATCTATTCTCTCTTTTTTTTAGAGTAGGTGGAGGGGCTGCTTTTAAAATAAAATTTATTAGGGTGACATTGCTTAATAAAATTGTATGGATTTCAAGTGTACAATTCAACAATACGCCATATGTACATTGCATTGTGTGTTCACCACCCAAAGTCAAATCTCCTTCTGTCACCATATATTTGACTCCTTTTTAATAATGGATTAACCTCTTTATTAGTTTCCTATGGCTAATGTAACAAATTTGTATAAACTTAGTAGCTTGAAAAATAGGAATTTATTTTCTCAGAGTTCTAGGGGCCTGGAGTCCAAAATCAGTTTTATTGGGCTGAAATAAGGGTGTCAGCAGGGCCATGTTCCCTCCAGAAGTTGTAGAGGAGAATCCCTTTCTTTCCACTTATAGCTTGTGGTGGCTATAAGTATTCCTTAGCTTGTGATAGCATCATTCCAATCTCTGCTTCTGTGGCCACAATTGCCTCCTCCTCTTCTATCTCAAATTTCCTGTTGCTCGTCTCTTATAAAGACACTTCTGACTACATTTATA
>NW_011888800.1:22966-77481 GCF_000151845.1 Pteropus vampyrus | reverse complement strand
CACACTTGAATAATCCAGAGTAATCTCCCCATCTCAAGGTCCTTAATTTAATCACATCTGTAAAGATTGTCCCCCCCCCCCATTTTTTTTGACTGCATAAGGTAACATTTACAGGTTCCAGGGATTAAGATGTAGTTATCTTTTGGAGGGGGGCATTTTTAGCCTACTACACTACCTTCCCCATTCATAGGCAAATATCTTGAGAGAGTATTATACCCTTGCTATGACTTTGCTATTCTTGCTTGCTACTCTTTGTTGATGATTTTCTTGATACTAGCCCGGTGTTTTTCTTTCTTGATTTTTTTTGAATGAAATTAAACATTGTTGAGAACTTTGGCTTCTTAAAAATGCTCTTTCCGCAAGAAGTTGAAAATCTATTTGAAGAAATAATGATGGAAAACTTCCCTAACCTGGTGAAGGAAATAACTGTCGGGAACTCAGAGAGTCCCCCAAAAGATTAACCCAAAGAAACCATCACAAAGACACATTATATTAGAATGACAAAGAGAGAATCTTAAAAGTAGCAAGAGAAAAACAATTAGCTGCCTACAAGGGAGCTTCCATAAGACTGGTAGCTGATTTCTCAAAAGAAACTATGCAGGACAGAAAGGATTGGCACACAATATTCAAAGTAATGAAAACCCAGTATCTACAACCAAGACTAATTTATCCAGCAAAGCCGTCATTTAGAGTTGAAGGACAGATAAAGAGCTTCCCAGACAATAAAAAGCTAAATGAGTTCATCACCACCAAGCCAGTATTACAGGAAATGTTGGAGGAACTTCTTTAAGAAGAAGAAAACAATGTATCAAAAATATGAATAAAGAATGGCAATAACTACATATCTATCAACAAGTACTTCAAATAAAAAAGAATTAGTGCTCTAATCAATAGATAGGGAAGCTGAATGGATAAGAAAACATATGCTGCCTACAAAAGACTCACTTCACATTAAAAGACATACACAGACTAAAAGGAATGGGTTGGAAAAAGATTTCGTATGATGGACCTAGAGAGTATTGTGCTGAATAGAGTAAGTCAGATAGAGAAAGACAAATGCCATATGATTTCACATACGTGTGGAATCTAAAGAACAAAATAAACAACAAAAATGAAAACAAACTCATAGACACAGAATATTCTGAGGGTTACTAGATGGGAGAGAGCTGGTGGCAGGGAGTTGGTGAAAAAGGGCAAAGGGATTAAGAAGTACAAATGGGTAGTTACAAAATAGTCATGGAGATATAAAGTATAGCATAAGGAATATAGTGAATAATATTGTAATAAATATGTAAGGGGGCAGAAGAGTACTAGATTTATTGGGGTGAGCACTATGTGAATTATATAGATCTCTAATCACTATGCAGTACAACTGAAACATATATTGTTGTATACCAACTATAATTAAAAAAACTGAATTGTACACTGTAAATATGAGCAACTAATTGTCTATTACACTTCGATAAATGCTCTTTCCCTTGTCACTCTCATGGTTTTACTTATTCTGTCTCTGGCTCCTTCTCAATACTTTTTACCATTGCTTCTCAGTATTCTTTGTTGGTTTTTATTTCTCTGACTATCCCTTAAATCCTGACACTCCTTAGGGCTCTGCCTCAGGTCTGTTTTCATTTTAAACAATGTCCTTTGGTGATTTTATCTTCTTTGACATAAGATGTACCCATGTACTTATGATAGTAGAATATAAATATTGAGCCCAGATAACTCTGCTGAGCTACAGCCATATATTATATATCTAGCTGCCTTCTGGAATTGTTACTTGGATGTTGCCTAATAACTGAAACCCAACCTGTCACAAGTTGAATTTATCACTTTGCTTTTCAAAACCAGCTTCTAAACCACTGTCTTATCTTGTGGATGGTAACACTATTCATTAGGCAAAAAATTCTCTTTATTATCTCTTCTTCCAATCAGTTACTAAGGCCTAGATATTCTACCTCCAAAATTAATATCTTTTTAAAAATTAACTAATTATTTATTTATTTTTATGGTGACATTGGTAAACAAATCCAATAAGTTTCAGCTGTATACTTTAACAGTAAGGCATATATATATTTACAATGTTTGTTTACCTCCCATAGTTAGATTTCTTTCTGTCACCATATATTTGACCCCCTTTACCTTATTTACCTCCCCCCTCCCCTCCAACCTCCTACCCTCTGGTAACCACTAGTCCATTGTCCATGTCCATGAGTCTCTGTTTGTCCTGTTCATTTGTTGCTTTTAGGTTTATATCTCACATATAAGTGATACCATGTGATTTTCAACTTTTTATGTCTGGCTTATTTTGCTTAGTATAATTATCTCGAGGTCCATCCATGTTGTTGCAGATGGCAGTATTTCATCTCTTATGGCTGGATAATATTCCACTGTATGTATGTATCACAGCTTCTTTAGCCAATCATCTATCATAGGGCACTTTGGTTGCTTCTATGTCCTGCCCACTGGGAATAATGCTGCTATGAATATCGGTGTGCAAATATCTTTTTGGCTATGGGTTTTCAAGTCTTTGGGGGTAAATATCCAGTAGAGGGATTGCTGGATCATATGGTAGATCAATTCTTAGTATTTTTAGGAACCTCAATACTGTTTTCCATAGTGGCTGTATCAATTTGCAATCCCACTAAGAGTGTATGAGGGTTCCTTTTTCTCCACATGCTCTCCAACATTGTCCTGTTGATTATAACCAACTTGTCCTGTTGATTATAGCTATTCTAACAGATGTGAGGCAGTATCTCAATGTGGTTTTGATTTGCATTTTTCTAATAGTTAGCGATGTTGAGCATCTTTTAATATATTTGTTGGCTCTTTGTATGTCCTCTAGGGAAAAGTGTCTGTTCAGGTCCTCTGCCCATTTTTTGATTGGATCTTTTGATTTTTTTTTTTGGTATTGAGTTGTATGAGTTCTCTGTATATTTTGGATATTAGGCCCTTATTGGAAGTGTTGCTTGCAAATATACTTTTCTATTCAGATGGTTCTCTTATTACCTTTTTGATGATTTCTTTTGCTGAGCAGAAGCTTTTTAGTTTGATGTAGTCACATTCATTTATTTTATCTTTAACTTCCCTTGCTTTTGAGGTCAAACTCATAAAATAAAATCCTATTTAAGTCCAAGGTCCTTCAGTTTAGTTCCTATGTTTTTTTCTATGCATTTTATTGTTTCAGGTCTTATATTCAGGTCCTTAATCCGTTTTGAGTAAATTTTGGTGTGTGGTGATAGACAACAGTCTAGTTTCATTCTTTTGCAGGTGGCTTTCCAGTTTTCCCAGCACCATTTATTGAAGAGGATTTCTTTTATCCACTGTATATTTTTGGCTTTTTTGTCGAAATTTATTTGCCCATATAAATATGGGTTTAATTCTGGACTTTTGATTCTGTTCCACTGGTCTATGTGTCTGTTTTGCTGCCAATACTATGCCGTTTTGATTACTGTCACTTTGTAGTATAATTTGAAGTCGGGCAGAGTGATAACTACAGCCTCATTCTTTTGTCTCAGGATGACTTTGGCAATTCTATGTCTTTTGTGCTTCCATACAAATCTGATGATTTTTTTGTTCTATTTCTTTAAAAAATGCTGATGGGATTTTGATGGGGATTGCATTAAATCTGTATAATGCTTTAGGTAATATGGTCATTTTAACTATGTTAATTCTTCCAATCCAAGAACACAGAATATCTTTCCATTTCTTTGTATCTTCTTCAATTTATTTTAATAGGGTATTGTAGTTTTCATTACATAGGTCCTTCACATGTTTTGTTAAATTTATTCCTAGGTATTTTATTCTTTTTGTTGCAATTGCAAAAGGAATTATTTTTTTCCACTTCTTTTTCTGACACTTCATTATTAGAGTATAGGAACACTATGAATTTTTGAATGTTGATTTTGTATCCAGAGACTTTACCGTATTTGCTTATTGTTTCTAGTAGTGTTCTTTGGAGTCTTTAGGGTTTTCTATATAATGAATCATCATCCTCAAGTAGTGACCGTTTGACTTCTTCATTTCCTATTTGGATGACCTTTATATCTTTTTATTGTCTGATTCCACTTGCTAGGACCTCCAATGTTATATTGAATAACAGTGGCAATAGTGGACATCCTTGCCTTGTTCCTGATCTTAGAGGGAAGATTTTCACCATTAAGTATAATATTGGCTGAGGGTTTGTCATAGATGGCCTTTATTATGTTAAGGTACTTTCATCTATACTGATTTTGTTAAGTTATTTGATCATAAACGAATACTATATCTTGTCCAAAGCTTTTTCTGCATCTATTGACATGATTTTAAAATTCTTATTTTTTAATTTGTTTATGAGGTGTATCACATTAATCAATTTACATATGTTGAACCATCCCTGTGCCTCTGGGATGAAGCACACTTGATCATGGTGTATAATCTTTTTAATATGTTGCTGTATTTGGTTCAGTAGTATCTATTTAGGATTTTTGCATCTGGGTTCATGAGAGATATCAGTCTGTGGTTTTCTTTTTTTTGTGTTATTCTTACCAGGTTTTGGTATCAGGGTAATATTGGCCTCATAAAGAGTCGAGAAGTGTTGCTTCCTCTTTGATTATTTGGAAGAGTTTGAGGAGAATAGGTAGTAAATCTTTGAATGTTTGGTAGATTCACTAGTGAAACCGTCTGGGCTTGGACTTTTACTTTTTGGTAGGTTTTTGATGATTGTTTCAATTTCCACACTGCTGAATGGTCTATTTAGATTTTCCAGTTCTTGATTCAGTCTAGGAAGATTGCATTTTTCTAAGTACTGGTCCGTTTCTTCTAAATTTGTTATTATATATTTTTTCATAGTGTTCTGTGTGATCCTTTGTATTTCTGCAGTCAGTCGTAATTTCTCTTCTTTCATCACTGATTATTTTTATTTGTGTCCTTTCTCTTTTTTTCTTTAGCGAGTCTAGCCAGGCATTTGTCAATTTTATTCACCTTCTCAAAGAACCGGCTCTTTGTTGCATTTATGTTTTCTATTGTTTTTTTTTTCTTGTTTTCAATTTCATTTATTTCTGCTCTAACTTTGGTTATTTCTTTCCTTCTGCTGACTTTAGGCCTCATTTGTTCTTCCTTTTCTATTTTTTTAAGATGAAACATTAGGTTGTTTATTTGGGCTCGTTCATGTTTTTAGAGATAGGCCTATAATGATATGAACTTTCCTCTTATGACTGCTTTTGCCATGTCTCAAAAGTTTTGATTGTTGTAGTATCATTATCATTCATTTCTATGTATCTCTTGATCTCTCTTTTTATTTGTTCCCTGACTTAGTTATTCTTCAGTAGCATGTTGTTTAATCTCCCTGTATTTATGGTTCTCCTTATTTCTTTTTTGCAGTTGATCTCTAGTTTCAAAGCATTATGACCCTCTTACATTTGTTGAGGCTATCCCTGTGTCCTAGTATGTGGTCGATTCTTGAGAATGTTCCATGTGCACTAGAGAAGAATGTATAAGCAGCTGTTTTGGGATTGAAGCCTCTATAAATGTCAATTATGTTCAGTTGATCTTGTATCATTTGAGGATGTTATTTCCTTATTGATTTTCTGTTTGGATATCTATCCATATCTGACAGTGGGATATTTAGGCCCCCTACGATGATAATGTTTTGGTCTATTTCTCCCTTTAGTTTTGTTAGTAATTGCTTTACATATTTTGGGGCTCCCTGATTGGGAGCAGAAATATTAATAAGTATTATGTATTCTTGGTGCATGATTCCTTTATCATTATGAAGTGTCCTTCAGTATCTTTCTTTACCTTTTTTATTTTGAAGTCTATTTTGTCTGATATTAGTACCTCTACTCTCATTTTTCTCTGAATACCATTTGCTTGAAATATCATTTTCAACCCTTTCATTTGGAGACTATATTTGTCTTTGGAGCTGAGATGAATCTCCTGGAGGCAGCATATGGTTGGATTTTGTTTTTTGATTCATTCTGCAACTCTGTGCCTTTTTATTGGTGAGTTCAGTCCATTTACATTTGGGTAATTATTGAAATATGAGGTTTTCTCATAGCCATTTTATCTTTTGCTTTCTGGTAGTTTGGTGTTTCCATTGCTTCCTTGTCCTTGTGTTTCTGTTTTCTTTATTTTGGTTGGCTTCTGTTGGTTTTGCCTCTGGTTCTTCTTGTTTTATGTTGTATACTTCATCTCTGTATATTTGGTGTATGGTTACCATTATGAATATGAAAAAGAGAGTTATATGTATACTTTGTCCATTTTATTCTGAACTTGCCTTATCTCCATTCCCCTTTTCGAATCTGGATCTTTGAATTCTCCCCTCTTCAGTCATTGTCGTCTCAGTTTATCCCTTTGTATCCTGAACATTCACTACTATCTTGCTATAGCAATTCTCTTATACTTTAAGCTTATAATGCCCTGTTCTTAATAAGGGATGCACTCTTCTGCTTCCATCTTACTCTTAATTACGTTTTTTTTTTTTGTCATTTTGTTTTAGGTGAACTGACTCTTTTCAGTATTTCCTGTAGTGCAAGCCTCATAGTGGAGAATTTTTGTATGTCTAGAAAGGTCTTAATTTCTCCATATCTAAAGGAGAGCTTAGCTGGATACATTATTCTAGGCTGATAGTTCCTTTCACTTAATATTTTGAATATTTGATTCCACTCTTTTCTGGCTTGTAAGGTTTGTGCTGAGAAGTCTAACGATAATCTAATGGATTTTCCTTTATAAGTAGATTACCGTCTTTTCCCTGGTTGCCCTGAGAATTTTGTCTTTGTCATTAATTTTTGATAATTTTAATACAATATGTCTTGGTGAAGGCCTTTTTGTGTTGAGATAATTGGGTGTTCTGTTGGCTTCTTGAATTCCAAGCTCCACCTTATTCCTTAATTTGGGATATTCTCTTCAACTATTTGTCTAAAAAGGCTTTTTAGTCCCTGCTCCTTTTCCTCGCCTTTGATAATGCCTTTTATTCTTATGTTTCTTCCCCTGATGGTATCAACTAGATTTTGAATTTTCCTTTCATTATTTTTTATTCTTCGATTTCTCTCTTCTTCCTTCTGATTTATTTCTGGATTTCTGTTTTCGATACCACTGATCATTTCCTCCATTTGGTTGACTCTTTTTCCTAAGCTTGCTATTTCATTTTCAACTCTTGCAGTGTGTTCTTCATCTCCAGAAGTTCTATTTGGTTCTTTTTGAAGGTTTCAATTTCCTGGCTCTGCTCATCTAGGTGTTTTTTCAATATATAAAATGACTCATTTCGGAACTCCTTGATTTTTTTCAGAAGTACTATCCTGAATTCTCTGTCATTTAAGTCAGATATTTCTATGTCTGTATGCTTATTTTCTGGAGTTTTTTCTTTTTTTTTTTTTTGAGATGACTTGTCATTTTGGTTTGTTCATGGTGTTTAATGGACTATTTCTCCTACTGGGCTTTAATGGAAGTGTATTCTGCGTTTTTTTTTTCCCCCAGAAAGAAGATTTATTATATAGAGGTCTCTCTTTATACTGTTTGCAAAGAGGGTCCTTTCCTTTTGGTTTCCAGTAGGTGGTGTGCAAGCCTCTTGGATCCTTGCTTTATATAAATCCTTAGTAATGCCTTTTTATTTTCTTGTAGATATTTAATCACGCTTGCTACCCTCAGTCTCAGTCCCTGTCAGTGTTGGCTACAGTTTTGGTAGAGTTTGCTCAGATTCACCTGGGCTCTGTAGTGATGGGTCTCGGAGGGTATGTGGAGAGGAGTCCTCTGAATTGGGAGTTGGGGTCTGTGGCTCATGCTTGGTTTTGCAACTGCAGCTGGTAAAAATCAACTGTTGTTTCTCTGTTGTCTTGCTTCTCTGCTTTCTGCCCTGATGACTGGGCACTTCTGCCAGCTGCGTGGACCTCACAGCACTCTTAGGCATGGCTGTTCATGGAAATTGCTGCACCTTCTCCCCCCTCCCTCCTCCTACAGGGAGCTCCGTTGGCTGTGAGCAGTATCTTTTTATTTCTCCCAGTCCACCACCTGATACCCAGGGTTCTGACCTGTGGTAACTTTTATGCGCAGATCCCACGCTCAGAAGTGCTGGTGTGCAATTAAGGTGTTTTTTTGTTGAGTTTTAAATGTTCATCTTATTGTTGTTTCAAGTGTAGAGATCTGGGGATATCTCTCACTCTGCCATGTTTTTCCAAACTCTCCTCCTAAATATTTTTTGAGCCTATTCAATTTTTTCATTATTCAGTGTCACTCTCCACTTTAGGCACTATTATCAAACTATTGTAATAATCTCTTAATGAAATTCTCTGTATTTAATTTCTTCTATTCATTCTCCACCTAGGCAGCCACCATGTATCCTTTTAAAAGTGGAGATTTTATCATAACATGACCTGCTTAAAACTTCAATGCCTCCCTGGTGTTCTCAGGAAAAAAATCATTAATATGGGTATGAGGCCTTTTATCATTTGGCCTTTGTTTTATCTTCAGCCTTCTCTTTTTCTATTCCCCCCTTTCATCTTTATATTTTTTCTTACTGGAAATCAGTGGAGGGTTTTAAGCAGAGGAATGATAATACATTAATTTCAACTAGAAATATCACTCTGACTTCTTCCTGGGGAACAGATTTATGAGGGTAAGAGTAGAAAAAGGAAAATGAGTTAGGAGGCTCAGGTGCAGATCAACAGTGCCTTTGCCTATGATTACAGCAATGCAGATACTTAATGTTGTTGTATTCAGAATGCATTTTGGAGACAGAGACAAACTTACTGTGAATTTGCTTTGATTATAATAGAATGTTAACTTATTTCTTATGGCCACAATTAATAATCACAGCTGCCACATATAACAATAATTGTACATCTCAGTTATCTATATAAGGCCCTACTAGGTAAACTATATGGAATAAAATGGACAGATATTAGTAGGCTTTCTTCATAGACATTTATGTAACAGAAGATCACAAATGTTTTCAGCTGTAAATGAAGTTTTATTAAAAAACCTTCCCTACATATGTTGATTCATACATTTTGTAAACCTAGGCTTTGAATATCTTTTGGTTGGTGAAGAGTTAGAATAATATTTTGGGTAAGCAAAATATTTATCTAGCCATTCAACATTTAATAAATTTCATTACACACTAGTAAATAAGTAGGCATAGAATCAAGTTAAAAAATTAAAAGTATGACAGTTGAAACACCATGCTGCGGTACATGTTGAGTATAAATGTGTCATATCTGCCACAGCATTCCAAATCTCATTTCTCTGGCCCTTCTGAGAAGTAGAAATGCAATCTTTTCCTGGCATTCCACTGCCTAAGAATTCTCTCTAGAGTACTCAAATGGGAAGGTTCTCATATAATGAGTGCAGACTCTGTTCTGATGGCCATGCCATAGCCATTCTTCTGCTTCAAGGATAGAAGTTATTCGGTGGCAAATGTATATCTCCTTGAGTCATTGTCCAATTCTACCAAATTGCTAATTTCCAAGTCACCTGCTTGTCACTGACGAAACTCTGGGCAGTCATTCCTTTATCTGCTTTATGCTCCTCCTCACAGCCTTTTTGGTAGAAGGGATTCCTACACAAGAGATTTGGGCTCTAATTTCATAGGTCTTTTCTTTGTATGACAGCCCTTTCATTTCTAGAGGGTACAAGAACATGCAGGAATCTGGAGGTGGTATGGGAAGGAGTAAAAGAGGCTGCAGTGGAGGGTGGTCATGCACATCCTTGCTCTGTACATGGAATTTCTGCCCCCTCTAAAACCAGGCCTACTCTGCCAGATGTCTTTTGCTTCCATAATGACTTTCTCTCGGATGCACCAGACTGCCCTCTTTTGGATACCTCACCAGACAGTTCTGTATATGTCCAATCTTATTTGTTGATGGTGAGAAGTTTCTTTCTCACAGGATCTCTAGTCTTCTCTCAAATCCAGTAATGTGGCTGTGTCTCTGCCTCAGTGTTCCTGAATATTCTTTGACAATTAGGAGGCTGATCGGCTCTGGACCACAGAAGACTCTGGAAGATCCTGTGGCTTAACTGAGTCTTGTATGTAGTATCAGGATACAAACTTGTTTAAAAAAATTAAAATTAAAATTACTGTTACAAATCTGTTGAATCTAAGACAAAAGCAGAATGGAAGAGAGCTGATGCACCTTTGAGTTAGTAAAAATTGAAGCACTAGCACCTTAGGACACATATTAGGCCCCTATATTAAAGTTATTTCTAACTGACACTTAGTCAATCAACACAACTCAGAATGGGGAGTTATGCAGTCTCAAGTTGATTGAGAAACATACCTTCAATATTGCACACTTTCTCCTGCCCAGAGGTGGAGTCTATTTTCCCAGCCTTAAATATGGCCTGGGTTTGTCCATTGCTTTGACCAGTGGCATGAGGCAAGGATAATGTTGCATGAATTCTGAATTTTGGCATAGATTGATTTACAGCTTCTGCCTTTACCTTGTTATGGTCTTCCCGCTGTCCTGTAAGGAAGCTTTAGCAAAACTACTGAATGATATAAGAGTCCTTGGAGAGAGAGGCTCAGCCAACAGCCAGTATTAAGGCCTCAGACATGTGAATGAGGCCATCTCATTCTCCAACTTGTTATGCTCCTAGAGAACTAATGCCTCATGGGAAAGCCCAGCTGAGCTTAGCCCTATTTGCAGAGTCATGAGCAAATAAAATGTTATTGATTTAATCTATTTTGTGATACAGCAATAGATAACTGATATAGAGTACTATATAATTCATTAATGGCCCTTTCACTGACTCTGTATTCTTTGATATAAAGATAAAATCAGAAGTTTTCCATTCTGTTGTTTCTTTTTAAGAAGCTGACCTATGAGAGATTAACCATTAGTGATTTGCCTCATCCCAGCTCCACTAACATTTTGAGTTCATCCCCTCGTGCTGCTATTATAATACCCTCTTCAGCTCTCACATCACAAACATAATAAAGAACTAACTGTTGATGGACCATCTATATGTATTATTATCTTTAATTTAGTTATCCTTTCTAATGGAACATGGATCACATTCTAGATGCCACATTGGAGGCCTCTTTTTCTCCCTTTCTCTCCCTCCCTTCCTTCCTATGAAGATGATAAACATTATTTTCATTTTTTTAAAAAGATATGTTTTCATTCTTATGGTGTTCCTTCCTTCACAAATATGAAAAACAAAAAGGTAAAAAATTAAAAACAATCTGTAATTCACACACAAAAAATCCCTAGTCTCCTTTCCTTCTTTCCCTCAAGTGACCCATTACTAGCTTTTCCCTTTGGTTGCTGTGGCCAAATTTCTGTGGTCCTCGGAAACAACTCCCTTGGCTTACTGTACTCAGGATGGCAATCCCAAGTCTCTACAGCAACATTTAAGTAACTCTTCAGTGCTGCTAATTGGTTGCTTTTCCTGCTATGCAGGTATTACATATGGCTTTTTATGCCAGGTGATGATAAAATCTCAAAGGCAAGAGCTTTGCATTCTGTGGTCCTCTACTGCCATGATAATTTCAACATTGGTCCAGATAGGTTAGATGGATGGAAACTATCTTTGATGGAGATCAGAACTTTAAGTGGAAACACACAGAACAGTATGAGGGGGAATCTTATCAACCAGAAGAAATAAAATCAACTCTGTTATTCAACATGGTGATTTCAGCAGATAAACTCACAACCAAAATATAGAAGACAGCAGGATGTGTAGAGTCAAATCATGACTTTGTGTTATGTATTGGAAAAGTTATTTTAGTGACATGTGAACAGATGTCTTGAGGTTTGTTCTCCAGGCAAAGAATAAAGTAGGAGTGGAAGATTTGAGTCCAGTGGGAATAAAATTTGAAGAATTTTGGACAATGCTGAAGAAACTAACTTTGATATATTATGATTTCCTGGGGGTATAGACTGGATACAAAAGTTGAGCCATCATAGCAAAAGAAGCAGAGTATAGTGGAAATAGCCTGAATTGACTGGAAGCCAAGGATCAAACATATTAATTCTGGATTTGCCACCAACTTCTTCCTTAGCTTCAACAAAGCCATTTATTCTCTTTGTACTTTGGTTTTCTTAAATTAAAAAAAGAGGATTTTACAGTCGCTAGCAAAGTTTTACTTAAGTCTTAGCAACAACAGCCTTCTACAAGGCTTGCTGCATAGATAGCAGTAAAAATAGACATTTTGGGAGGATATGCTCCAGTGCCCATTCTTGTACATATTTCTACTCTTTTGATTGATAGCTTGAGCTCTTTCTACTCATCTTGAGAAGAACAAACTAGAGGAGAGACTTTGGAGAATGATCAGATTGAGATATTTCTCTCAAATTATTTTCCAGTAATTCCAATTTAAGCCCAACCTTTTTAGTAATCTGAGACTAAGTTTAGGAAATACAGGATTATGAATCTTCTATCTGAGTGATCCTAAACATTGATCTACTTTAAAAATACTTTAGAATTGTCAGCCTTGCTTAAATTTGTGGTAAGTTTATATTATTTATAATTTCAATCTCTGAGGTATCTCTCATTTCTTAAATCCTATGCTTAGTAGTGGGAGGGTTGGCAGAAGTCAGTGCTTATATGTTAAGTGAAATTGTGGGATTCAGAACATGACAAAGGCATACTGGAACTTAGTAGATGATGCCCATTGAAAACTTGTTTTCCTTTCATATTAGTTAGTTAAGTTTCACTCTATCTTCACTGAAAAGATAAGATTTAAGCTACTAGTCTGCTTCTGTTTAAAAAGGAAGCTGTCTAGTGGAGACTGGTACAAAGTGTGACACCTCAAGTTCTTAGATAGATAGAACATGAAAGCCTGGCTAGGGATAAGTGTACAATCCTGTTTTCTAACTTTTTACCAACACTAGGAATTACCTAACTTTTCAATCTTTGCTAATCTGATACATTAAAAAAAAATCTTCTTTTTTTTTGGAAGATAAAATAAAGTTTTGTATAAAAATTAAAAGGGATTTGAGATTGAGTGGGAATTGAAAACATGGTGGAATAACTTTCAGCTTCCAGGAGAGTAATTTAGAGTAAAACCATTTGCATCAGTAAGGAGCTTGCTATTGATAATTACTGTGAAGAGAACCTAATTGACTCCAAGCCGAGTTACTTTTTATTAATGTGATTATTATTTATATCATTGTCAAAAGTCTAAAAAACCATTATAGAGACATATTTAAAAGACTGTATAGTGACAGAATTCAATAGTTGTCTTTTTAGACTATTAATTGAATTATTATTATTATTATTATTAATGTTTTGGTTTGGTTACCATAATATATGAAAAATTTATCTTTATCTAGTGCATGTGAAAGTAAGAATATCAAAGAGGACTTCATGGAAGGAAGAGTTTTGCACGGTGGGCTATCGAATGGGAAAAATTAGAGAGCTAATAAAGGCAAGGGCAATGCAGGCTGAGTGAAGAATGTGGAGGAAAACCATAAGCCATAATATTTCAGTGTGTGTATAAGGGAAAGGTAAGTACCATTTGAGTGCATATTCAGGAAAGAGGAAGTAGTTTAGCTTAGAGTGAGAGATATAGGGAGGAGTGGGGCAACAAAATTTAGTGAATATTTTATGGATAGCTCTGATTTTTGTTTTAATTTGGGAGATACATTATGATTATATCTTTGGAAGTTTTGATTCTCTAAGGATACAAATTGTGTAATTTTTAAGATCCACATACATTGTTCATTTTGTAAAAGTGAAATTGATATATGTTCACTGCAAAAATTTAAGATAGGTCAGAGCATAAAGTGAAAAGTAAAAGATCCCTTTTCCTGCATAATTTTCTCAACCCTACTTCTTAGTAATAATTATAGTTAATAGATTTTTTTGGTGTATCAATCTCGGCATTTTCTATCAATCTATTCTTTTTATTTATGCAATTTTGTGGATGTAATTTATTTCTATAATTAAAAAAAGCCAGATGGGATAAGTTGATTACATGATACTGTCCCCTTTCCTGCTATCTTGTCTGTGTACATCTAGGTTTACATTACTATTATACATGGCTGCATAGTATTCCAAGGAAGGATCTAATAGAAATTATTTAAATAGTCTCTACACATTTAAGTTATTTTCAGGCTTTTGCTTTTGTAAGCAACAATATTTCAGCAAACATCTATGTGTCTTTTCTTTGTCCACTTTGTTCATGTGCACATATATTCAGAGATTTTCCCCTAGAAGTAGAATATGAGTCAATATATGAACATATAAAGTTTAGAAAGTACTGTCAAATTGGTAAATGCTTTATCAGTTTACTTTCCCATTGTAGATTATTTTTTTTAAAATTAAATTTATTGAGGGTGACTGGAAATAGATTTTAAATGTACAATTCAATAATATATCATATGTATATTGCATTGTATGTTTACCACCCAAAATCAAATCTCCTTTCCATCAGAGATTATGAGATTACCTGTTTCCTCATTTCTCTTTGAACCCTGAATTATATCAAATGTTTAAATCTCTGCCAAACTTATAATAGCTAGTGTTTTGCTATATTAGTATACATTTATTTAATTCAGAAGGAGGTTAAGTATTTTAAATATAAGTAAGAAGAGTCATGTGTAAAGCTCTGATATTTTCACTCTTTCTCTTCTATTTGGGATTTGTGACTCATCTTTGTCATTCTGGTCTCACATACTTTCCTTTCTCCACCTCTAGTCAGTATCTTTTTTACAGAACCCATAATTGTGTCACTTTCTCTAGCACTTATCCTCCTACTATGAGATGGTGGATGCCATGTTATGGCATCCTCTACTTCTATCTTTCCTTCATTCCTCTACATAACTCATCTTCTCTTCTTAATTTATAGATATGAGAAATTTACATCTCAGGTCTTAAAAAAAAGTTTATAAAGATTTTGAAAGAACTTGCCAATGTGATCATAGATATGGTATCAATACACTGAGAGATGTTCAAATTATGAAATCCACTGCCACTTAATTATTTCTTATAGTTAAATAATTTATAAAAAGCCTTTTAATTTATAGTCACATGTAGCTATGACTATGAAATAATGACACTTAAAAATACATCAGAAAAACCCATCCAAATAAGTAGAAGACTCTTTATTCTGTGCAATCTACTTTGGCAATGAAATATACAACAGAGGGATTAGAAATTGCTTTGTAACTAAAATGGTCTCCAAAGGCATACATCAGCCTTTGTCTAGTTTTCTATTAACTACTGAATTACTAAAGATTAAGATCAGTGACATTTCTCCTAAATCAATTCTTACTCTCCTCTTCTAGGTAGTATGAGAGTTGTCACTGCTGACAGAGAGAGGCAATGGGTGAAACCAACCACTCTGTGGTGTCTGAGTTTGTGTTCCTGGGACTCTCCAGTTCATGGGAGATCCAGCTCCTCTTGTTCCTCTTTTCTTCTGTGTTCTATGTGGCAAGCCTGATGGGAAACCTCTTCATTGTGTTAACTGTGACATCCGACCCTCATTTACAGTCCCCCATGTACTTCCTGTTGGCCAACCTTTCCATCATCGACTTGATGTTTTGCTCTTCCACAGCTCCCAAGATGATTTATGATCTTTTAAGAAAGCGAAAAACAATCTCTTTTGGAGGATGTGTAGTTCAGATCTTCTTTATCCATGCAGTTGGGGGCACTGAGATGGTGCTACTTATCGCCATGGCTTTTGACAGATACGTTGCCATATGTAAGCCTCTTCATTACCTGACCATCATGAGCCCAAGAAGGTGCATTTTATTTCTAGTCACTTCCTGGATTATTGGCCTTATTCATTCAGTGACTCAGCTGGCTTTTGTTATAGACTTGCCTTTCTGTGGCCCTAATGAATTAGACAGCTTTTTTTGTGACCTTCCTCGATTTATCAAACTTGCTTGCATAGAGACTTACACGTTGGAATTCATGGTTACTGCTAATAGTGGCTTTATTTCTGTGGCTTCCTTTTTAGTTCTGATCATCTCTTACATCTTTATTTTGGTAACTGTTCAAAAAAAATCTTCAGGTAGTATATCCAAGGCCCTCTCCACTCTGTCAGCTCATGTCACTGTGGTTGTTTTGTTCTTTGGGCCATTAATCTTCTTCTACGTGTGGCCATTTCCCATATCACACCTGGATAAATTCCTTGCCATCTGTGATGCAGTTATCACTCCTTTTCTGAATCCAGTCATCTATACTTTTAGAAATAAAGAGATGAAGGTAGCAATGAGGAGACTATGCACTCAGTTTGTGAATTATAGTAAAATTTCTTAAATATACTGAGAATGTATAAAAAGGCAAAGTATACTACTAGAATTTCAAATGGATATGAACTAAATAAGTTATGTTAAATTTAACGAGAATGTCACTACCTACTTGTATGTGATGTGTCCTATCTTTTTCTTCCCCCTTTCCAAATCGAATTGTGATGTCAACCTTTGGGCTCTGCTTATGTAAGAGACCTAAAGAATATAGGTCAAGGCTCTCTTATCTCATCATTTTTCTTACCTTTATTTACTGCCACTAGAATAAATAGAAATTTTAACAATCCCTTTGAAAGTCAATATGTAGCTTATTGTCCATTTTCTATTTTTCCCATGTTAAGTAGAATATCTTGCTCTCAAGATAAATATTAATTTTTTACTTCATCTGATTTGTCTTACTACACAGATGATTTGTTTTCCATCTTTTCAGCTCACTACCTGTTAGCCTCTCTCATTGTTCTATTGCTAATCTGGCTTTTTCAGGGTCCAGTAAGGAGACAGACCAGTTTTTTTGAACAGAAAAAGTTTGATATAAAGAATTGTTAACTGGGGGAGGGGGGGGAGGTAAATAGGGTAAAAGGGATCAAATATGTGGTGACAGAAAGAAATCTAACTATGGGAGGCGAGCACACAGTGTAAATATATATATACCTTACTGTTAAAATGTACAGCTGAAACTTATTGGATTTCATTAACCAATGTCATCATAAAATAAATTAATTAATTAAAAAAAGAATTGTTAACTAAGTATAAAGTTGTTAACTTGTTATCTGAAAAAGAATGAACCCTAGGATATTACAGATATAGCATTTGTAGGAAGCATCTTTCACCCCTAAGGAAGAGGTTAAAGTATTAAAACTTAAAAACTATTAAAAGCTTAGAGGAAGGATTTATGGTGTTAAAACTGAAATATCTGAGGTGGGGATGCTGCTTGGCTGGTGCTAACATCTCTGAGCTTAGAGGAGGGCCTATAGAGAAGGGACACAAGCCCTGAGGAAGGGGTGCCACTGGCTAATCCAGATGTTCCTGAGGAGGGTGTGATGAAAAAAATTCCTCTAATGTTGGAAAATAGCTGCTGTCTTGGAAAGGAACTAAGTTTGCTGAGGTGAAACCTGTGGTTGGATGATGTTCAAAGGCACAGTGAACAGAGAGGAAGCCCAGAGGCAGAAAAGAGGAAAAAACAATGAGTCCTTTTCCCTCCTCTAAACTTGCAATCTCCCTCTAATGCCCTCTAATGGCAGAGCTGGCAAAAAATAAATTAGTTTGCAGAGTCCCAGTTCCTGCATCATACAGAGTGTAGATAGATACCTTAGAGCTGAAAGATGATAGCTTATATAGCACATGCAATTACTTAGACAATTATTAAAATACAATTAGAATCATACAGTTTTTGAATTTTAAAGTAAATTATAAATCATCTCATGGAATTTTCTTATTTTAGAAAGTGTTAGGTACTGGAAAAATTAACTAATTAGCTCAAGATCATAAAAGAAATATATGGAAGATCCAAATCTACCATATAGGTTGACAGACCTATATAGGTCCTTTGTTGTCTTCTGTCATTTTAGATCTTGTTTCCTCTGCTCTTAAGTCTCATGTCTCTATTGGACTGTTAATTTTTTACTGACATGCATCATTATATTATTCATCTTGTATCTTGAATGTCTATTTGTCAAATTGCATTTCAACAAATGTTCATGAATGATTTTCATTAATAAATTTGTTCAACACTATTTTACATTTCTTTTTCTGATCCTTTTATTTTTAAATAAAGCTTTTATTATAGAATAATTGTAGATTTACAGAGAAGTTGCAAAGATAGTCTAGAGAGTTACTATATAGCCCTCACCTAGTTTTGGTTTCCTCTAATGTTATTATCTTACATTTTCATGGTGCATTTGTCAAAACTGAGAAATCGACACTGGTACATTACTATTAACTAAACACTAGACTTTATTCAGATTTCACCAGTTCTCCATTAAAGTCTTTCTTCTGTTCCGGTATACAATCCAGGATATCATATTACATTTAGTTGTCATGTCTTATTAGTTTCCTCCTGGTTTCTGAGTCTCAGTTTTACTTTGTTTATCATGACTGTGACAGCTTTGAGGAGTATTGGCCAGGTATTTTGTGGAATGTCCCTCAATTTGGGTTTGTCCGAAGTTTTCCTCATAATTCGATGGGGGTTCTGGGTTTTTGTAAAGAAGACTACAGAGTTAAAGTGGCTTTCTTATTACATCATATCAGAGGGTACATAAAATTCACGTTATCATTAGCGATGTTAAACTTGCTCATGTAGTTTATTATCTGATCCTAATAAATGAGAAGTGACTTCTTAGATGTTACTTCTGCCATCTGTGTTCTTTCTTCCTACTTTAGCCAATCCCTTACCCCAAGTTATCTATGGACTTTATGATGGTTGATTATGATTTTTGCACAAGTAACATATACTTCTGGGGGTATAACCAAGAATTTATTTCAACTCTATCCTATCTTTGTTGGGCTATAAAAGCAGCTGTGTACATGATTGTTCATGATCCTCTTCTCTTGCTCCTTCTTTGATTCAGTTACCTTTTGCTTCTATCAATGTGGAACTCTCGGACCCTCTCTTTTTGAGTTTTCTGATCTTATGCCTTTAGAACTGATGTTTGTATCTTGAACTTCTATCAATTCTTATTTTCCTTCAGCAGTTCTCATTGGAGTATCCTGGTAGTGTCATCACCTTAGCCAGGTTGTAGCCCAGGAGGGGTTTTACCCAGGCTTTCTAGCTTAATTCTGCTTGAGTGGGAGTATGAATATTTTGTCATGAATCTTTGACATGCAGCTGTTGCCATAGCGACACGGATGAATTAATGAATACTTTCTGGGCCCTCAGTCTGGGGTTCAGGACCGTGGAGAGAAAAATTGTCTCCTCTCTCTCCCCCTGATATTATTTCTAGTGCTAGGATTTACTCTCTCATTTAAATTAGCCATTTGCTTTAATTGTGCTATTTACTCTATGTCATAAAAGAGTGATTAATAAAATAATTATTACTAATTCCAAGTTAATGCTTCTTAGTGCGTTGAAAGACATGATCATGGTCATTGCTTATTTTCAGGGAGAAGTGTATTAGGGTGTTCATTGCAATGTTACTCTTAGTTCAGGAAAGGATTCAAAATATGAAATAACTGCATAGTATAGGCACTCATCAGAATAGACGATTGCCACAGAGTTGGAGCAGGGTCATGGAGAATGCAGCTTTTCCAGGCATTGATTTTGGTAGCTGATTCATAAGGAATTCTGGGGAAAGAATTTCAATGGCAGGTGGAACCTCAAGGGATTTGTGACAGTGTCTATATTTTAACCATCCCTCAAATATTTTAGAATTTTAACAACCATTTAAATTACACAGCTGTGTCTAGCTAAATATTAAGATTATTTGGGATGTGAAGATTTGAGGAGTTGGAAGCAGGGTCATCCAGTACTTTTATAATCATGTGCAGTGGCCTTGAAAAGGCCACTGGAGATCGGACAGGCAAAAAGAGTGCATACCCACCATAGATTACGATGCATTACTATGTATTTGGAAATAATAGACTAGATGTATACATAGCAATGTGCGCTAATTGAAAAAAAATCAGAATATGTATAACACAACATATATACATATATTTCATATGTATATACATACAAAATAATACACATGTTTTATGATAAAACATACAATACCAGGATACATCTTATAAACACTAGAGTGGTTGCCTCTGAAGGAGAGGGATTGGAAATGGAGAATGAAGTTTAAAGGTAATAAACAAGTAAAACAAGAGAGGGGCCCTTCTAAGCCAATGCTGATAATATACTGTGGAGGAATGTTATCTCAGTCTTCTGCACCTGAGGTTAAAAAAGACAGAGAAACAAGTCTTGTTACTCTTAATATTTTGAGGTGAATCTCTTTATTCACATTATTCCTGTCTCCAAATGACAGGTATGGTAAAGGACAATGGAATTATTTCAATGACTAGATTCTTTTGTTAAGTTCAACAAATATGTATTAGGCCCCTTTGATTATAAATTGCTTTGGAAGAAACAAATGAGAATTAGATAAAGCCCATATCTTCAAAGTGACAACATGGTAATTTATTATTTATAAAAGTCACATAATTAGTAATTTTTAATAAAGTTCTTTTAGTTTAGTCTTTCACTTCCTTAGTTCATATTTAGAAAAAATTGATATTTATAAAGCTGTTCCATAAAATTTGTATAAATTTCTTAGAAAGTGAATATTCTCAAATTACCCAGGCATGCTCCATTCATCATGAAAGGACTTAAAGTAGCAAAGCAAATGACAGAGATTGAGCTTCTTAAAGATTCCAGTATCATTTCTCCCTCCTTTACTCATTATTAACGTTTTCTCCTTTATGGTTCAATCACAATGAATATAATTTTAGGAGACAATTTCTTTGACTAATTGACTTTAGTTTTGTAATCCCAGGTCACTATAGCATTATTTGGTCAGTATCCTCCAATGCTGTTAATTAGCTAGTTTTTCCATTTATAGAAACATTTTATATACTGCTGTGTGCTTGAGGTAACAGTCTATGAATAGCTGCAAGCAAAGGATGGGGTGAAGTTGACAACAGGAAGAAGATATTAAACTAGATAAATTTCAGTGATGAGAAAAATTCAGGTAACATTTTGCTTTCTGTATATATTAGTTAAGCTTTGGCCCGGAAACAAGAAGAAACAGGTAGTTTTGGGAAGATGAGGAGAACAAATATAAATGATTGTGGATATAGAGAGTAAGAATTAACCTTAATTTTTAATTAGGACTTGGAAATGACTTGGAGATCCAAAGATGCCATAGTAGATACATTACTGAGTCAGGACTAGGATGCAGATTGATTTGTTAACTGTACCCAGAGAAATCTATTAACAATGAAAATAAAGACAAATACATGTGTTGTCTTCAGAACAAACTTATTGTCTGCTTTACATCTATCTTTAGAGAACTAAGATATAAAGAAGATAAAATTAATTAGATACTAGTGATAAGTGAAGTTTTTGAAAATAAAACCCCACTTTGATTTTTTCCTAGATCACTACATTGAGATGTTTGGCAGTGACATGGAGGTGGTTAGACAGAGTAATAAAGATAAAGAGACTGAAGATGGATTCTATGAGGAAAGGCTAAAAAATTGAGGTGATTAAAACTAGAGAGTACAGATGAGTAATCTTTATTGGCCTTTACCAAGTTCAAAGAAATTAAACATTTATCTGAGAGTTGATGACAACTTCTTTATATTCATGAAGAAAGTATTGAGTGGACATTGGCTTAACTGAAAGGATGAGAGATTTTCTTTTTATAAGGAAGAACCTATTATGTTAATAAATTATGTTAATGACAAGCAGGAAACAAAGGAATAAAATGAACTTTCAAACCTTATAAATGAGGAAAACCCAATATGTCTTGGTTGGAGAAATAAAGAAAGAAAGTGGGCTTTTTTTTGGCTGAAGCCACCATCTTTCAGTAATTTGCCAAAATGACCAACACAAAGGGAAAGAAGAGAGGCACCCGCTATATGCTCTCTAAGCTTTTAAGAAAACACAGAGTTGTTCCTTTGGCCACATAACATTCAAATCTACAAGAAAGGTGATATTGTAGACATCAAGGGAATGGGCACTGTTTAAAAGGGAATGCTCCACAAATGTTACCATGGCAAGACTGGAAAAGTCTATAATGCTACCTAGCCTGCCATTGGCATTGTTGTAAATAAATTAAGGGCAAGATTCTTGCCAAGAGAATTAATGTACGTTTTGAGCATATTAAATACTCTAATAGCCGAGGTGGCTTCTTGAAACACATGAAGGAAAATGATCAAAAAAAGAAGGAAGTCAAAGAGAAAGTTACCTGGATTCAACTGAAATGCCAGCCTGCTTCATCTAGAGAAGCACACTTTGTGAGAACCAATGGGAAGGAGCCTGAGTACTGGAATCTATTCCCCTTTCATAGCACGGTAGGTGTAAGAAAAATAAAAGAGCTTTAACAGAGAAAAAAAAAGAAACGAACTGGGTCAGAACACATTTTTAGATCTCTTGCAGAGAATGATTTTTTTTTTAAATTGGAGATAATAAGCATCTTTTTTTTCCCTAAAATTTTAAATGTAAAATGACCATGAATCAATTCTAAGACGATGCCTAATTCTAATTCCATATTGATCAAGACATTTAAATGATGATTCATTCTATCAAATGCTACAGGATCTGAATTTGTCACATATCATAATTATTTAAGTAGTCTAAATAAGTGATGGCTATAATTCATGTCATTATAATTCTCAAGAGTAATAGACAAACTAGAATTGGGGAATCAAAGTGGAATATTTTCTAATAGTGATGGCCTTAGGAGAGCAGTACTGTTACCATGGAGGGCCTGGGATGCCTCAAAATGATCAAACACCCAGGACCTATGATCTCCCACTAGAAACCTTTCAGAGACTATAACTCAGAGCCATTGGATGGATAGCTTAGAAATTTGTAGACTTGAAGACAGGAGCTGGATAACTTTCCAGATCTCCGATATTTTCTATTTGTATGTCATTGTCTTCTTTTCTCTTTAAGAGATTGTAAAGTAGGTATATTTTTTCTTCGATTCCATTTTTTTCTTTTCTTAGCTTTGCTCTCATTCCTGGGGTCTGCCCCTCTCCTGCTGACCTCATCTGCTCATTATGCATCTTCTTGCAGCAATCCATTTAAACTGATCCTTTTTGGGTAATGAATCAGGTTTAAAATGGATCACTTATTTCTTCATTATCAAAACTCTCATTTCCTGCATGCATAAGATCTGAGCTAAGGAAAGCTGTCTTGTAACTTATTTGTTTGTCTCTAATGCTTAATGAAGCACCCTTCCCTTAGCAATGTAAGTAGAACTAGGGTATCCAGTATGTTAGCCTAAAAGAAAGCAACTCTAATGTTAGGTGCTATTAGGAAATAATTTTGGGTACTGGGGCTTTTAAGATTGCACATTTGAACAAGCTTCCATTCTGCCATTTCTTTCTCTTTATCATAATTTTCCATTTAACTGAACATCTTGGTCTTTGCTGCATTCAATAATCCAATTTTACTTTACTTTTCTTTTTCTCTTTACTTTTCTTTTTCATTTCTGATTTTTAAAATGTATTTAACATTTTTTTTTTAAAGTATCCTTGCCCACTGGTTGGACTCTGTATAAGCTTCACACAGAATCTCATATTTTTTTCTGAATGACAAAATAAATCTTCTTCTAATTTTGTAACTCTATTCCTTATAAATTCATTAACAGTAAAGTTTACCACTATTTCTTTTGCTATTCTCATTTGTTATCTTTTACTATTCAAATTTCAATTTGGAGGAAGCACCACTAATATTTTCACTTCATAGTATATTCTTGTTATTCCTTCTTAATGGAACCCTTAAAAAACTTCTGGTTAGAAGCATTTTTTTCCTTTAGTAGTCTTTTTGCTTTATTTTTCTGCCTATTTCTAGAGAAATTTTGATAGTTAATGAGATGAAGTTTTGGTTATAAATCATAAAATGGTTTACACAACTTAAAATTGTTCCGATAACCTTACAGTCCCATTTTATACATGTTCAATTTCTTTATTTCTATTTTCCACATAATTTATATCTATTTTTTTCATCTTTATATTATTTCTAAGGCTTAGCAAGTACTAGACACTTCATAGATGCCATGAATGAATTTGTTCAATGAATGAGTGAATAAGCCAAGAAATCTTGCTCCCACCATCATTTTTTTTTGACATCACCACATCGATCAATGCACCACCATCATTTTTGATCTGCTTTTCAGTCAATGCAAAGAATTAAGATAGTGAAATAAGTTAAACAGAGAAAGAAATACTTCATGGTTTTACTTATATGTGGAATCTAAAACAAAACAAAACAAATGAACAAACAAAAGAAAAACAGATTCATAGAAACAGAAACCAAAGGGATGATTGTTGTAGCGGAGTGGGCTGGGGGGATGGGTGAAAAAGGTGAAGGGAATATAGTCAATATTATTCCAATAAGCTTGTATGGTGACAGATGATTACTAGATTTAGTGGAGTGCTCATATTGTAGGGTTATAAAAATGTCACATCACTATATTGTATACCTGAAACGAATATAACTAATATAATATTGTATACTACCTATATTTAAATAAAAAACGTTATGATACATGAAATCCACTCCAACTATCTTATAATATATTTGGGGAGATAAAATCCTTGTATATTTATTAGAAAACTACTGAAAAATTAAATAGTGTGATAAAATTATAGATGTTAAAATTCAGATAAAAAAAATAAGTCAAAATACTGACAGGAGACTTTCTAAAGGTCAAAATTGACCTAGAAGCAAGTAAAATGTTTGAGACTTTTCAGGTACTTGATGAATTACAGGATCCCTTCATGTGTTCTTATTCTTTCTTGAGAAGGAAGTTCTGTATGTAACAGACCAAAATTGCATTTCCAGTCATGAAAATGGACTCCACAAAAGCAAGAAATTTTGTCCATGCTATGTCCTCAAAGCTTGGAATGGTACCTGGCATTCTGGGCACTCAAAACATTTATTGAATTAATGAACAAAAATCATTCAGAGAACCATTCAGGAGTAAACTATATTGATGGCAATTACTACCTGTCCAAGACCAAACTGGTTAGCTGATTCTCATAGGATGCTTTCATTGGTGGACATCAGTTGTTCAGGCTTAGTCCTAGATGTAGTTGGAGTCAGAAGTCACTTATGTGTAGTGTCAGGGAAAAAGTCAGGATGCACTATATCTGACTTTCTTCCAATATCTCTTTCATCTTTATGATGGGCTAACTGAAATTCCCTCTTTCAGATTCATTGCTTTGTTTTAAGATTTTCCTTTTTCTTCTAAATTATTTGTTTACATGTAAGAAAATTGTGGTATACAAAATAGTGGCCCCCAAAGATGTCCATGTCCTAATCCCTGAACCCGTGAATATGTTATCTTACAAAGAAAAAGAGACATTGTGTATGTGATTAAGAATTTTGAGTTGAGAAAATTATCTTGGACTATCTGGGTCAGAAGTGTCCTTAAAGAGGAAGGCAGGTGGGTCAGATCAGAGATATTGGAGGTTAGAAGTTAGAGTGATGTACTTTGAAGAGAGAAGTGTTTATGAGCCAAAGAATGCAGGCAGCCTTTGAAAGGGCAAAGAAATAGATTCTCTCCTAGACTCTCCATAGGAAAGTTTTTCTACTAACACCTTGATTTTAGCTTGGAAGACCCATTTTGGTTTTTGGGTTTCCAGAACTATGAAATAATACATTTGCATTTTTTTAAAGCCATTGTTTCTGATAATTTGTTATAGCAGAAATAGGAAACTAAAACAAAGGCTATTTAATAAAAATGACTTTCAATGAGAGTCAGGGGTTCTTGAGTCTAGTATAAACTCTCCACCAATTTACCTTTGTGATAATGAGTAGTTTACTTCCTGTATCTTTCTATATAAATTGTTTCACTGATAAAACGTGAATGTTGTACTAAATTAGAAACTCCATATTGCACAATGGACCTCTGATGAATAATTTCTGACAGTTCTTTATTCCTAAAAAATTGTAATTTTGTCTCGACCTCCCCATATGGGGATCTGGCTATTGTATTTTTTTTCTCCCTGGACTTTATATCTGTAACTCAGTCATTGCCCTCTCTCAATTGCAGACACAAACACTGTGTGGTTCTTTTTACCCAGTTTTTAAGAAATTTCTATCACTCTTTTTATCTATTCCAAATGCATTTTTTAAAAGAAAAGAGATAACTTTTAGGTGGCATAATCTTATCTTTGGGGATCCTGTGTGTGTGTGTGTGTGTGTGTGTGTGTGTGTGTGTGTATGTTTACACACACACTAGAGGAGATTTTCTCAGCTCATCACATATTTTATGTTAGAAATTGAGATTTTTTTGAAAAAATTAAATTTATTGGGATTTTTTGGAAAGCATCATTTATAAAATTTTTTTTCCCCCACTTTGAAACACATCAACGGCCCTTTATTGACTATTTTAAATTAACAATTGAAACTCCATTTTTTTTGAGCAACAATTTTCTTGTGCAAATATTACTTTGTATAGTTAAACAACTATAGGAATGAGATTTTGGATTCTGTGATAACTCCTGATTGGTAGCACAAAACATACTGTTAATATGAACCTTACTGAATTATGATATTCTCTCTTGACTCCAGGGACATTCTTCAGTCCCATTAATTTCTGCCTTCATTCAACAAATGTGGAACACTCATAAAATGACTGGTTATATTAGTCACTCTTGGTGATTATGATAGAGGTGGGGGCTACTCATGTGAACCAGACATATTTCCATACTCAAGAAGCTATATTTTAATTGGAGAGATGAAAATTTATATAATCATGAGAGGCAGAGTAAAATAAATGTTAACGGTGCAGAGGGAGTATAGAAACTTGGGCAGATTTGGAAAATTTCACAAACGAGGGTGCATTTGAACTTGACATTAAGATTTGAATTCTGTGAGTTGAAGAATAGAATGAGAGAAATTTCAAAAAGGGAAAGAAAGAAAACTTTTAAAGTCTGAGCAATATGAATAACAGAACAGAGACTGGAAATTGTATGCTGTGGATGAAAAATTGTTATATCATTATGGGAATGGCTAAAATCATATTCATTCATAAGGGATCACAGTCAAAAGTATTTGAAGATGACTTTATATGTTATTGAAGTAGAACACACTGAAGCATAGGAAATAACCACATGATGCTAGAAGAAAGCAGAAGGAAAGTAGATCCAGAGTTGGGATTAAATTAGTAGTAGTAGTTTTTTTTTTTTTTTTGAATTTATTTATTTTAATTAGTTTCAAGTATACTGGTTAGACATATATATAGTTCTTAAAACTATCCCCCCAATTGCTCCCTCCCTCCCCTGACCCTCCACCTAGCCAGCATATTAATGCTAACTGTATTCTGTATGCCATGCTCCCCATCCCTGTGACCATCCATCAGCTACTAATTTGTATTTCTTTAACCCTTCACCTCATTCTCCCAGACCCCAAACCTCCCTCATCCTCTGTCTGTCACCAAATTGTCCACTATATTTGTTAATCTGTTTTTGATTAGTTTGTTCTTTTTGTTCCTTAGATTCCGCATATAAGTGAAATCATATAGTGTTTATCTTTCTCTGTCTGACTTAAATACCTTCTAGGTCCATCAAAGCAATATCTTTTTCTATCTCCTTCCTTTTCATATGTAGAGGTCTTGTTTTCCTTGTTTTCTTTCAGCTACTCTATCTTTCAGAGCACTTAATTCTTTTGGATTTAAGGTATTTGTTGATTGGAATGTAGTTGTTACTATTCTTTATTCCTGTTTTTGGTATATGTTTTTTCTTCTAAGAGAGGTACCTCCAACATTTCCTGTAATACTGGCATGGTGGTGATAAATTCCTTTAGCTTATTTTTGTCTGGAAAGCTCTTTAACTGTCCTTCAACTCTAAATGATAGCTTTGCTGGATAAATTATTCTTGGTTGTAGATCCTGGGTCTTCAACTTGTCAAACGTTTTTTGCCAAGCCCTTCTGTCCTGCATAGTTTCTTTTGAGAAATCAGCTACAAATCTTATGGGTGTTCCCTTATAAGTAACTATCTGTTTTTCTCTTGCTGCTTTTAATATTCTTTCTTTATATTTAAACTTCGGCATTTTAATTATGATGTGTCTTGGTGTGGGCCTCTTTGGATCCCTGGTTTTTGGAATTCTCTGAGCTTCCTGGGGTTTTATGTCCATTTCCTTCACCAGATTAGGGAAATTTTCCATCATTATTTCTTCAAACAACTGTTCAACATCTTGATTTTCTTCATTTACACCGATTAGATGGATATTTGGACCCTTAATAGTATCCCATATGCTCTTTAAATTATTGTTAGAGTCTTGGCATCTTATCTCTTGCTGTTCTGATTGAATGTCCTTGGCTTTCCTGTCCTCTAGATAAGGCATTCGATCCTCTTCTTTATTCACTTTGTTTATTCCATTTAACATACTTCTCATCTCCGATAATGTGTTCTTCATTTCAGACTTGTTCCCTTTTATAATTTCCATTTCCATTTTTATGTTTTTTTTTTTTTTAATCTCTTTGTTGAAGTTCTCTACACTTCCCAAAAGTTCATTTGGCATCTTTATAACCAGTGTTTTGAACTCTGCATCTGTTAGATTACTTGACTCCATTACATCTGGATCTCTGTTCTGTCTCTCATATGGTTTCTGCTTCTTTGTCTTCCCATTTTGGCTGTCTTTCCGTGTCTGTTTCTATGTACTAAGCAAAGCTCCTACATCTCCCAGTCTTATTAGTATAAATTTGTGAAGTAGGTGTCCAGTGTCACAGTTCTGAGAGGGGTTCAGCTGCAGGCCAAATTTAGCCCAAGCCTCTACCCCTCTGGAGCCACTTGTTAAGATTCAGCAAGCAAACCACAGATGCTGTGCTTATAGTTGCCTCAAAAGGCCACATCAGAAACCAAGGCCACCTGCCTCCAGTGTGAGTCTAGGTGCTGCTCAGCAAAGAGCACCTGACTTGCTGAGCAAATACCTGGATGTGACTTGGGTGGGCTGCGAGTTGGGGGAGTTGGGGTTTCAGGGAATCTTCTGGGCAGAGCGACCTCTGTTATCCAGTTTGATAATGTCATGGCTTTGGCGATAATGTGTCCAGTGCACTGGTAAGGGGGAAAGCTCAACAGGGAACAATAGATACTGCTGGCACTTCTGTACTGAGCGAGTTTCACCTTGGCCCTCACTCTGACAATGTCTCCCTATAAATTCCTGGTGCCCCCTGTGCATAACCAAATTGGCACTGGTATTCAGAGCGAGCAGGTCCATCACCATGAAAATCTGCTCGCAGATGCGGCTCCTTTAAGAGGCGTCTGCTGCTGCTGCTGCTGCTGCTGCTGCAGCCTCCAGCTCACTTAGCTGCTAGAGACCGGGTAGCCCCATGTCCTCGCCCCATTCTACCTTCTGCTATTGCAGGGTGATTTCTTGAGTTTCTCCCTAGTTGTATGGTTTGTTCATCCTAGGCGATTTTTCCTCGCTGCTGCTCCTTGTTTCCATCACAACTTTGATTTGATCACCAGAGGGATGAACAGAGCCTCTAATCATCTGTGCTATTTTTTCTTCTGTGTCAGTAGTAGTAGTTTTGAAAACCATAATGTCATTTGGGAAGCAGCTGATTCCTCTAAATAGAAGTCTAATGTGCAGGTGATGAAGATTATTTGGTTGTGTGAGATGTTAATATTATGATTGTTTTTATGGACTGGAGGCTTTCTTTCTTGAACACTAATATTTGCCTAGGCAATAATTTTTCATTTTCTTTTTTCCTTTTAGATAACATGAAAACTGATCCTGGTGTCTTAGGCCATGGATGGAGTGAATCACTCTACTGTATCAGAGTTTGTGTTCCTGGGACTCACCAATTCATGGGAGAATCAACTTCTCCTTTTTCTCTTCTCCTTTTCATTCTACTTGGCAAGCATGATGGGAAACCTAGTCATTGTGTTCACTGTAACCTTGGATATTCATCTGCACTCTCCCATGTATTTTCTCCTGGCTAATCTCTCAGTCATTGACATGTTTTTTTGCTCGATCACGGCCCCTAAAATGATTTGTGATATTTTCAAGAAGCACAAAGCCATATCCTTTTGTGGATGTATTACTCAGATCTTCTTTAGTCATGCTCTTGGGGGAACTGAGATGGTGCTACTCATAGCCATGGCCTTTGACAGATATGTGGCCATATGTAAGCCTCTCCACTACCTGACCATCATGAGTCCAAGAATGTGTTTATACTTTTTAGTCACTTCCTGGATCATTGGCTTTATCCATTCATTGGTTCAATTAATTTTTGTTGTAGATTTGCCTTTTTGTGGCCCTAACATATTGGACAGTTTTTATTGTGATCTTCCCCGGCTCCTCAGACTTGCCTGCACAAACACCCAAGAACTGGAGTTCATGGTTATTGTCAATAGTGGGCTCATTTCAGTGGGTTCCTTTGTCTTGCTGGTCATTTCCTATATCTTCATTCTGTTCACTGTTTGGAAACACTCTCCAGGTGGTTCATTCAAGGCCCTCTCCACTTTGTCAGCTCATATCACTGTGGTGGTTTTGTTCTTTGGGCCATTGATGTTTTTCTACACATGGCCTTCTCCCACATCACACCTGGATAAATATCTTGCTATTTTTGATGCATTTATTACTCCTTTTCTGAATCCAGTCATCTATACATTCAGGAACAAAGAAATGAAAGTGGCAATGAAGAGACTGTGCAGTCATCTTCTGCATTACAGGAAGATTTCATAAATGAGTTATCTTCAAACACATGGAACTATAGATTCTTTCTCGTGCTGGTTGCAGAGAAAACATTATGCAATTTCAGAGATATGCTCAAGATTTATGCCATGTTATATGTCTAGAAATCTAGTATCTATTAAATTATGTTATCTATTTCATCATTAAATTAGAAAGGATGTTATACTTTGGCACTCTGTATGTCACAGTTTTAAAAACCAAATCATATATCTTTTGATTTGGTTTTTACGTGGTCTAAGAAAGCACCATAACTTACATGGTCTAAGAAAGCACCACGTAATTGAGCAAATAATATTTTATCTTTTTCCTATCTATATTGGACAGATTATTTTATTGATAGATGGGATATGCATTCATATTATTCTTTATCTATTTATTACCTAACTGGATTTTAATTTCTTTGTTCTTACTCTGTTTGCTTCTTATTTCCCCAGTTTCAACATATTTTGCCTCCTTATCAGGCTCCTCTATCTGTCAGTATGGGAAGTTGTTAATCCTATGTTCGAATTTTAAATTTAAAGCTAGAAGGGATGACCAACACTGTTTGTTCTAATCCCCTCAGTTGTATATGCTAAAACCCAGGAATTGAGGGGTGACTGCAATTTGCCCAAAGGCACACAGTCAGAAATCACCAGAGAGAGCCACGCACCAGAAACCATTCCTCTAGTTGCTAGGTCAGTTCCTTTTCACTTTCAGATCAATTTTGTATTTGAATTTCTCCTTGCATTCTACTCTATCAACTTTTTTCTGTAGGTCTATTTGAAGAGAGAGCTTTATACTTCTCAGTTGTATTCCTTCTTTCTAGTAAATTATCATTAGCATTTAGCACTTCTTTTCTTAAAATTTTTATTTTTAAAGTTGACATTCAATATTATTTTACATTAGTTTCAGGTGTACAGTATAATGGTTAGACATTTATATAATTTACAAAGTGATCCCCTGATTAGTCTAGTACACACCTGGCACTGCACATAGTTATTACACTATTATTGACTATGTTCCCTATGCTGTACTTCACATCTCTGATTTAGCACTTCTTTATCATTTCTAAATCTTTTCCTAATTTCTACCACTACCATACATTTCCTTGTTCAGGTTCTACCAAAGATGAATTTTAAACCTTTGTGTTAATTATGAAGAAACTGTTTAAAATTCATTATTACCAGTATTTTTTTTTTTTTTTGTCTACAGAGGTGTTCAGAGAGATATTTGATTAAATTTTATTTTGTAGGCCTGAATTTCCCCCCAAATACTTACAACTAATGTTGTTCCTTTTTTTGTGGGAAACCATGTGATTGATGAATTATGTACTCTGCTTAAGTAAGTCATACTGAGAATATTGTGCTTCTCCCAGAAAAACAAATTTAAAATATTTCAGTAAATAGAAAATAAAATATTTATAAAATATGTATACAGCTTTTCTTTTATCAGAAATTGTGCAGCCTAAGTCTAAGTATTGTTCTAAGTGTTTGACCTTGAATTTTATGAAGAAGATATCCTCATTATCCCCATTTCACAGATGAGGGATCTGAGGCACAAAGATATTAAATGTCTTCAAGACCTATAAGTAATAAGCCTGGATTCAAAGTCTTACAGTTTGGAACCAGGATCTGTTATCTTAACTTCTGCACTGTAATGGGTGTCTGTTAAATAATATTAAAATAACTCATTTACTTGAAAACAATTCTGATTTGTAGGCCTTCCCCACCAATGGGGATCCCATCACCCCCACACGGAGGAGAAAATACAGCCTGGTTTATGAATAGTTTATACATGTTGTGTTGGTATCAGCTGTAAGTAAATGGCCATTGCATTAAACTCTACCCAGAGATTACCTTGAAGGACAATAGTGAAGGAAAATCCTTCTAATGGGAAGAACCTCAGGGAATACCTTTAGTTGTGCACATCCTTTGGAAGGAAAGATGGCTTGTGACACAAATCTTACTCATGTAGCTAGACTTCTCAGAACAGCCCAGAGAATGACAGCATTCATAACCATATAAAAGCCTGTTAGAAGTTATTCACTGTACAGGAACAAAATGGCCTGCCCCTGTGGCTATCAGTCAACTTCTTTCTTCAGCTGTTCTAAAACTGCTTAATTGGTACTAAAGGTGGCTATAGTAGCGTAATTGACATCTCTGTGTAAAATCAAGAACATTAATTTCCCCTCACTAAGGTTGTTCTGCCTACCATCACTTCCAAACGCCCAAGCTCAAAATGCAAAAGTAAGTGGACAGCCAACCTGGATAGTACCATATCTCACACCACTCTGAGAGAACTAGTTGAATAGAGTTAAACCCTTCTTTTATGTAATGAAGAGATGCTTATCTTCATAGGGATATTTATCTCTATATCTATAGCTGTCATCTCTAATCTCACTTCATAGAGATAAACATTATATATATAAATATATCTTACAAATATATATGTTATATATATAAATATATAATAAATATTATAAATACTTATACATATATTTATATTATAAATATATAATATATTTGTTATATGTAAATATATAAAAATATATTACTATAAATATATATCATATAAACACATGTTTATTATATATGTAAAATATAATATATTTATATAATATAAATTATCTGTCATTTATTTATTTTTATTTATTGAACTATCTTTCCTGCCCACAGTGCTGCTTGCCAACACTACCATTTATTGATTCATAGAATACCTTTATTGTCTTATCAATTGCTATGATGTTGCATACAATATTGCATCTGGGCATATTTTTATAGAAGTGAAATGAGACCAGGGACTTATACCCATGGCATTCACTGGACTTACTTGTGTTCCAATAACTATAAGCAACTGGCTTGATAGAGTAGTTCAGTGACCTAGAGAATGCTCAGTTTTTGTACCAAGTGGGAGGTGAACACTTTGCAAGTTTAGGGTGCTGTCTATTTGATGCAGTATAGTACATGTCTTAAAATAGTCTAAATCTGTCTTAAAGCTGGACTATATGAACCCAAGGTGGAAAAAGTCACTCTAACAATAAGACCAAATAATTTACTGGAGAAATTTATGCTTCCTACTATTCTTGTGAACTTTGCTTTGGTAGGTTCAGAGGGCCTGGTGCCCCAGGGAAGAATGTTTCCAAAAGGAACACAGATGAGTCTGGTCTTTGACCACTTTGGCTCCTTGTGTCACTGAATCAGCTGAGAAAAGGACCTAACTCTCACATTTGTGGATACTGAGATAAGAGTCTGTAAGCAATATATATATATACACACACAAACATATATGTATATATACACACATATGTACATATACATACATATACATAATGTGTATATATATCCATATATACATTTACATACATAATATTTTAAAGTTATAAATCAGGTAACTTCTATGTCGATAAATATATTTGATAATTATATATACATATCTATACCAAATCTGGGAAAGCCAGGTTTGTGGACTTGGGAAAGTTCCCAAAGAAATTTGAAAAAAATTCCTGGGTTTTGGGGACCAGAACATATTCTAGAAAGATGAACATAAACTCCATGTGGACATGTCTCCTTGGTTCCTTGAAATCTTTACACCATGGTAAAGAGCATGACTTCTGGGAAGGAATCAATTTAAAGCCAGTAGGATAGGGATTAGGACAGAGGATTCTCTTATTTGGGTCTAAGGACAGTAGTGCTTGTCAGGGACACAGATCTCAATTGCTAGAAAGAACTTTAGTTCCCATTCCACAATGGGGACAAGAAGTATTAAGCCCAGAACTCAGGGGCTTTTTAGGAATGCTTTTTAGTACTTGGTTGCCCAGTAGTTCTCGTTAATGGAAAATAGTGACATTCCATTAAACAAAGGATCATCTCAAGACTGATAACTTATAGGAATAGTTTTGTTCATCCTACTAGGTAGAGTACCCTGTCCAGCCTTAGTACTGATGGAAGATAAGATGAAATGAGGGAAATTCTGTTATCAAAATAGGCCTATGTCCGTCTATACAAATGGGGATTATGATAGCTATGTTTTATGTTAATTATCTTTCCTTCTTTTTCTGTTATGTAATATAGATGAAGAACACTGGTGGATGCTAACATTTTGGGTTTAGATCACTATGCAAAGATATAATAGCTAATTATTCTTCTATGATGCTCAATTTCTTCTATCTACTATTATCTTTTCTGCCCTGCTTATCCCCTGGATAAAAGACAAGAATGGATGCAGAGAGAAAGCAATAGCTTCCATTTTCCCCTCCAGTCCATTCAACCCTTTTCCAGCTGACTTTGTGCCTTCACTAAGCTCTTTTCCAGTTACCTAATTTGAATGAGCCATATTTTTGTTCTGTCAGTATCCTGGCTACAAGTATAGGAAATTGAAAGGCAAAATCCTTGTTTTCTCACCTAACAATCCCACTGTCCTGAAGTAGTTATTGAAGAAAGTTTATTGTCTATTTATTCAGATATATGTGTGTGTATACACATTTACATGTACAGTAACATAATATACATGCTATTTTGCTACCAAGAATTTCATTCAACAGTGTTTTATGGTTGTCTTTAACTATAGAGAGTTTGAACCTTCTTTTCAATGGTTTCAGAGAATTTGTATGGATGTATCATAATTTCTTTAATTTATCAATTGATACATGTTTCAGTTGTTTCATTCATTTTAAAGCTGTGTTCACTAGAATAAACTTCTGTATAGCTAAATCTTCCATAATTACTCAAAATATGATGTATCAAAATGAAGTGTTGTGTACATTCTTCTGCTATTTAAACTATACTAAAAAATTAAGCACATTGGCTTCTGGGGAGATGATCAAGATGGTTACAGTGAATTTTTTGAATTAATATTTACCAATTTTCAGAAATTAATTCTAATAGATAACTATTAATATTTATAAAATTTTCAACAAAATAGTTTTTAAACAAAAATAATTCACTCTTTTTTTCCCTCTTTCTCTCTGGTGTGTTGTTATTAGTTTTTAGATCCTTTTGTTGCTCTGGTCAAATCAAATGGTTCTCTAGGGGCAAAGTCCCTTGATCCATAAGCTCTTTCTAAACTGTCAGGCTTTTGCAGTATCACTTGATCATTGTCCTCTCAAATTGTGTATTTCTTCTTGCAGAAGGATTTTACATGGCTCTCTGTGTTGGAGAACACAGGAAAACCTCATATTTCTGGAAGATGCTGTTTTCTTTATATGGGTAAAAAGGAAAGAAGGAAATAAATTTAACAATGCAAAGAGTGGCTTTAGTTCAGACATAATTTTGTTTTTGGAATTGCTATGAATATGAGCCATATCCTGAAGTGTTTGAATGTTATTCTAAAGCAAAGTAGATATTGTCTAGGATAAAGAATTGAATAGTACAGAACAATAATAGTGAAAAAGTTTATTGACATATTAGAAAAAATTAACTGACATTGACTTTTTAGTTAGAATCACATTGTGCCTAGGGTAATGTCGAAGACATTAGAAGAAGTCAAATAACTTTGTAATATTTTGGATTCAGTATACAATGTAATTAATCACTCTGTTCCTGATGTCGATTAAATGAATGATTCTAACCCTCTGCCACTTGATAAACTGGCAAGAAAAATTGATGACACATGAAAATATAAAAAATACGAGGTTAATTATATTTTTCTCTCCATTAGTTTTTCAAAAGAAATGAGTATAACTGATTATCTTCTGTGAAAAGGGAAGCAAATTTATTAGGAGAGTGTCAAGTTTACAAGAGGGAAAAGGATTTCATAGACATCTTGATAGAAATAAAAGACATGGAGACCAAAAAATCCAAAGCTGAATAATTTCCAATGTGGTGTCACTTTAAAATATGATATGGACAATTAAAAAACACATGAACTACCAGCAGATTAAACTAGTTTTCCTGGTCTCTTATATGGTTTAGAATTAGAGTGTTTTGTATTAATTTTATCTCTAAACTGAAAGTAGAATGAAGAAAGGTAGACAAATAAGATTTTTTTTTTGTATGAAAAGGAATAAGTGAGAAGAATTTTACAAACAGAAAGCTAAGGGATGACTTAATTTGTTGCATTCATGTATATAAAGGTTTTTTTTTTGAAAAGAACACAATGATTTATGTTTCCCACAGTTATAAGCAGTAAAAGCAGAGGTGGTCTTAAGTTAGAAGAGGCAAGATTTTACTTGAATATAAGGAAGGTTTTGTGACAATTTTAAAGGTAAAAATGCAAAGAGTTTGAGCTGAATGAGATGTTCAAGTGACAATATTTTTAAATTGAGGACATTTATATGAATAATGATTTAGATTCGTACCTTGTTCAAACTGAACAGCTTTCTATATATCCCTTTTAACTTGATGACTCTATTGCTTGTGACCTGTTACCAATATCTTCTTCATTTATAAAGGATTAAATAGCTGGGAATCTGTCTGGAGAATTAATCAGTCCTATATGGATCAAGAAAAAAGATGAATCATAACAGAGGTAAAGAATTAGCCCTTGCTTTTTGCATCGTTGACTTTTAATTAGTTAAAAAATTATGAGTATAGTTAAATGTTTAAGAAAAGTTATTTCAAAGTATAGTCAATCTATAAGAGAAGATGATTTCAGAACACAATTATTCAGAAGTTTTTTCCTATGGATATTTGATGATTTTTAGGTGAATGAAATCATATCCTTGTGTCTCCACCTAGAAACCTCTCTAGACTTTTGCTCTGGATTGAGATTTGGATCCCTAGTCTGTCTCAAGTGACACTATAACTGCGATGAGCTAAACTTTTAGTTTCTGCATTCCCTGATATTTGAATAGATATATTCTCATGCTTTTAGTACATCAAGGTTCCATGTTTATATCTCATTCTGATTTAAATTCACTTTTCCAAAAATTCCCAGTTTTTACATGGTTGGTAAGGTTTAGTGAAATGAAAGGCAAATCAATTCACAGCTATATGTTTATGCCTGATAAAGGTTTATTGAGATATTCTCAAGAGTCTTGACACTTAAAAGACACCTGGAGATATACTGTAATTTATTTATAATTGTAGAATTTTGGAAGAGTGTAATGGAAATCATACTTCACAAACTACTTTTTACTTAATTTAAAGTAAGCTTTATTCTTTCTCAGTCGTTATACACATACTTTCTAATATCTTCATCTTTTTTAGATTTTCTTTTAATCTCATTTATTTTCTCATTTTCTCTAATTCTGTTTCACTTTTATAATGCCTTATTTTCTATTTTTCTCTGTTGCTTAGAAACTATGTGATTTTTTAACCTATCCTAATTATATAATGAGGTATAGTTCCATGTATTTTTTAATTATCCAAATCGATCCTCTTCTTTTAGCAGTTATTTATTTCCTGAAATATTTACATGTCCTTATTAGGTAGTGTGAGTCAAAGTTTTAAGATACATTAGATAGCAAGATAAATGTATTCCTTAACTTTATGGGTGTTGCAGTCACATCAGAAGGGAGAACAAACAAAAAAATTAATAAATGACATTTTCAGTAATTACTACAAAAAATACAGTCTTTTCTGAGTGCAAATATATTTAATCTGCACAGGATGGTTTTAATTTTGATCACTAAAAGAGTATGAATGTTATAATATATTATTAATTAGGAGAAAATTATATTATTGAAATACCCTTTAGATATGGAATTTTGATGCTGTCTGTTGACCAGTACAATTTTATTTTCTTATTCATTTATTTAAGTGTTGAGCACTATTATGAACAAGTGAAAGGGAAGTAAACTGAACATTTACTGCATATTTTCATATTAAAACCTCCAAACTAGATACACTTTAATTTTTTCACCCCTAGAACTTTCTCTGTGAAATTAGTGTTATTAATTGCAGTTTCATAGATAAACTAAGGTTCAAGAATTCAAGTAACTTGCTCAATATCATCTTGTAAGTGGCTGAATTATAGTATAGATTTTAGTTTTCTGAATCCAAAGACCATATTCTTTCCATTGTGCAATGTTGCTTCTTGAAATAAAACTAAAATTACATTAATGAGGTAAGTTCTGCCATAGAGATTTGAACTAAATGCTTTTTACTACAATTTGATGCCCTGCATAGTTTTAAGCTTCTCAGATCATGTGTTAAGAGCTCTATGGCTGTGCTTCTCAACTTTAGTGAAAAACCAGTTGTTTTCTCGCAATCATTCATGGATCGAAACTTTAGTAAATACAAAATTATATACTTGGATTTTGCTGTGATGTAAATTACTAGACAAGTTTATAAACACTCTAAATTTCTGCACCTAACGATGCAAACTGGTAACAGACAATTCATGGCCTTGTACTTCTGTGTGAGCCACTTTTTCATTGCTGCAGGGAATCCAGATAGGAATAAGTCATAATCCCTTGCTGCAAGATGCTTACAATCTAGTAGATGAGTTAGAACTGTATTCAGTTAACTAAAATACAAGAGATAGTAAAATACATGCTGATAATATAAAGCAAAGATTTAGTGAACCTTGAAGATAAATATGTTCCAGAGGTAGGGAGTCAGGAAGAAGCATCTGTTTGCCAGAATAAGGCTTGTGGTCTTGGAAGTGGATGGAATAGTTGAGAAGTGGTTAAAAGTTTTGTGAGACTAGAGCTGGGCTTTATTAGTCTTGAACCAAAAATTAAAAAAAAAAATGAGAGTAGAATTTCTACTACCCATTTGACTAATCTTGTATCTCATGAACAACATGCAATTATCACAATTTACATTTTCAGGTAGCAATGCTGACAAAGCCAATAGATGGAGTGAATCACTCTGCAGTGTCAGAGTTTGTCTTCCTGGGACTCACCGATTCCTGGGAGATCCAACTTCTCCTTTTCGTGTTCTCCTCCACACTTTATGTGGCAAGCATGATGGGAAACTCCCTCATTATGCTCACTGTGACTTCTGACCCTCACTTACACTCCCCCATGTACTTTCTGTTGGCCAACCTCTCCTTCATTGACCTGGGAATTTCTTCTGCCACTTCTCCCAAGATGATTTATGACCTTTTCAAAAAGCATAAAGTCATCTCCTTTAGTGGCTGTATCACACAAATCTTCTTCCTTCATGTCATTGGTGGTGTGGAGATGGTGCTACTCATAGCCATGGCCTTTGACAGATACATTGCCATATGTAAGCCTCTTCACTACCTGAGCATCATGAGCCCAAGGATGTGCATCTTCTTTTTAGTAGCTGCCTGGATGACCAGCCTCATTCACTCCATGGTTCAGCTGGCTTTTGTGGTAAACTTGCCCTTCTGTGGTCCTAATGTGTTAGATAGCTTTTACTGTGACCTTCCCCAGTTTATCAAACTTGCCTGCACAGACACCTACCAACTAGAGTTCATGGTCACAGCCAATAGTGGTTTCATGTCTGTTGGCGTCTTCTTTATACTGATCATTTCCTATATCATCATCATTCTCACTGTTCAGAAACACTCTTCAGTGGGTTCATCCAAGGCTCTGTCCACACTGTCAGCCCACATCACTGTGGTCGCCCTGTTCTTTGGTCCTTTGATATTTTTCTATACATGGTCATCTCCCTCCACACACTTGGATAAGTTTCTGGCCATTTTTGATGCAGTTCTCACTCCTTTCTTAAATCCTATCATTTACACATTCAGAAACAAAGAAATGAAGGTGGCAATGAGGAGAGTATGCAGAAAGCTAGTGAAAGATCTCTTAAGAGAACCTGTATTTTGAAGTGCCTCATTGACTACTGATGTTCTTTACTGAAGATAAAACTTGGAGAAAAGCTTTTGATGTCTTATCTTGATTTGATTATACACACTGATATTGAATCCATTTTGTCTCTCAATCAGGAGGAAGAGACATTTACTTTTGGAAAGAGTTACATATAAAAATATAAAGTATTTTTGAACCAAAGAGCATAATTTTAAGCCTAAATTCCTAAGGAATAATATTTATATAATTATTTTTTAAAAATACATAGATGGCAGTCTTCTTTATGGTCAACAGAACAGAAATAAGTGTCTGCAATGCACCTAATCCAGTAAGAGTCCATCTTAAGTGCCTACATTTGCAAACTCCCTATTTCCAAATATGATCCCATTCATAGGTATTGGGTGTTAGGAATTTAATATATTTATTTGGTGGGCACCAATCAACCCATAACAGTAGTGTAGAGAACCAGGATGGTTGTGGTGTATCTACCTATTAAACACAGTGAAAATATATTGAAATAAACAGTAGAAGGAACTTTACTCTTTCATAGACAATTAACTGTATTTTTAAAATAATAAAGACTATAAAGTCAACAAGAGTCAAACACTTATTTTTGTAAGGTAAAATTCTGCTAACTCAGAATATTACACATAAGGTAAAGAATAACACTTACTGCCTTTATTCAAGAGTAGAATACATACACCAAGATACATTTGTCATGTAATTCTAACAGAGAAATACCCAATTTTAGTCCTCATTATACATAGGGTATGGTGGTTAAAGCATTTCTAAGTTAAAAAAAATTGAAAAAGAGCTATGGAAAGTTTGCCAAAATATGAATAAAGAGCATTATTTCTTTTCAGACTCACATATATACACAAAATCAAGGCAAACAAGTATTTCTTGAACCTTCTACAGCTTTCTATCTTCATTGGGTTTTCTTTTTTACTGCTCTCTTTCAGATGCTGCATAACTAAACATTTTATCTTAGAAAAATTCTGTCCTTTTTTCCCTCTTGGTAAACAAAACCAGATACTATTATCTTTCATAGTCAATCATAATTTTTGACTATAATTATTCTAAACACTCTTGATCACCCAGTGTAACTAACTTTTCTTTCACAGATAGTACTCTCTAAAAAGAAAAACCAACACAGAGTTTGACAGTCATTTAAGTTATAAAACTGATTTTAATTAGGAACTATTGAAGTAGAGGAAAAGAGAACTCAGCATAGAAATGGTTCAATTCCCAATGCACTAAAAGAAGTGAAAAATTACAGGCAAAGAGCAGGTATGGGGGCGGGGGTCAGTGGATGGAAAATTATTAACAGGAGACATTGATGGTAGGGAGAATGCTTGCTAAGCTGACATAACAGGGCAGTCCAAGGTGATCAAATATCAAGAATAGGGGTTTGGAAATTTTGTTGGATAGCTAAAGTGGGTGATTTTCTCTGAACTGACTTAGTAGCATTCTTGCTAAAACTGAGCTACACAGTCCAGCATGGATGGGCCGCAGTCTGAGGCCTAGTGAAGAAGAGCACTGAGAGGAGCCTGACTAAAATTTGGTCAAGGAGACAGTCTTTGTCAACCTAAAGGCGGGTAATTGAGATTTGTCTGTCATATATAATTATTTTATAGACTAACAAAGCTCAAGAATCTTCAAAGTATAACCTCTACTGCTACATCTTATTCACACATTCTTAAAGTAGCAAAAATGAACACATTTACTAACATGATCCAAAGACATTGACACTCTAAAAAGGTGTAAGTGGGGCGTGCGCGCGCCCATACACACACACACACACACACACACACACACACACACACACACATGCCTACATGCCTATGACCAATGTTGCAATACTCAATCTTATTTAAAATTATCTAATAGATATCCATAGAATATTAACATTAAACCAAAATGTTTAAACAACTAAGGAATCAGAAGTTGTATTTCAATGGGTTCAGGAAAATTTTCAGAATTATAATTCTAATTGATTTGAAGCATAATTTTACATCTTTTGTAACTTGAAATACTTACCTTATGCTTCACATTTCGATAAGATCAGGGAGAACAAGGGCATTTTATAGAAAATTTTATTCACCAATGTTGTCCAAGAATTAATTTTGATTAATTGAATTTGAATCCTCACATAAAAATGCTCTGAGCCATAATTTCTATGACGATTTTTTTCTGAGAAAGATGGCATATATAAAACAGTAGAAATTTAGTTATCTTTATTTTTTTGGGAATTTGGTGAACATTAGATTGAAGTTAGACACATTAATCCCCATAATTCAATACTAACAGAAGTCCTGATAGAGGATTCATATTTAATTTAGAAATATATTCTTGAAGTAGGAAAATATTTCAACTCATACAATGAGAGGAAAGGTTCTTCTATTACAGAAACACGGTCACATAAAAAGATTGGAGCCAGTTCTAGAACTTCAGCTACAGATCAAGACTCAGATTTACCAAACATTAAAAGTATAGATGGATACAAACAACCACACACTAGCTCTCTATGGGACCTCTAATTTCAATGAAAATAAGACAAACTGATTGAACACATGGAAGAGACAAAAAGATTAAAAACACAAGAGCCGATGAACAAACTAAATTCTCGATCATCTCTTATCTGATAGAAAACAGGTCCCACCATCTGAAGGAGATTACCAACGTTTTGATCATAAATTCAAATTCATAATCTCTGTGGCTATCAGTGAGGAATAACCTGTCAGCCCCATGCAAAACAGGATTGGAACCAAAGTTTACCAAGAACCAGAAAGAAACAAACAAAAAGTGAGTCCACCTGGGTATCTTGATGAAATCTTCAGAAGTCAATGTACAATTAAAAAAAATTAAAAATAAAGCTCATATAAAGTGATTGAGTGTCAATTATTTATTTGATTCACTAATGAGGGATCCCACAAAGTGGTTCCATTCAAGTTTTGATGGAATCAGTGTCTAAGACACACTGAATCTCCCTGTAAGTGTTCCTCAAGGGCTTTTGATTTTATCAATTTTGTGCTTCTGACTTGGGCTAGGCTTTTATAAATGGGCTGAGGCACAGTGACCACTTTAGATCTTGTAAGAGACAAATCTGAAGAAAAAGACTAGAGTCAGATTACCTTTTATTTACAAAACTGCTTTACACAATTGTAAATTTAGTTTCTCATTCACTTTATTTTATGTGCCATTTTCTCCCCATGGGACCCTACCTGATACAAATATTTGGTATATAAGACATAGAGGCAATCTATGTGTTTAGACATTTAAGAAGTTTAAAATGATGAAGCATCAATATGAATAATGCTAAACTTCATTATTAATCTGAGAAACTGCAGTTGAATTCTCTAGGCTGAAAGCTCATATGCCGTGTGGGATGATAAGTAGTTTACAATACCTAAGGCTGGAAAGTTTCTTGGATTTGTGGCATAGTTAAAAATTCCAGTCTTGGAATCTGGAAATAGATTCAAGCGATTTGTCAGTTAAAGTGTCAGTTTATTGGCTAAAACATTGATGAGGTGTTCCTGGGTTTGTAAGGTTACAAGCCATACAATAATGATACTCATTGCTCCTCTAACCTGGTAGTACCACTCTTTACTGGTCATAAGTTCACCAAGCCAGCAGAAAGGAAGGCACTGATCAACTTTGGCCATATGGTAATGTAATTCATACTTTGCCCTAACTTGTATCTCATATGGTCAAATATTTGAATACCTTCTTTCTGTTGACCAATTAAATAATTGTGATTGGAGGATGCCATGTACTCATGGGACTATTGAACAGTACATATTCACAATGAACCTGTGCATACAATATTTCCTAAGAACTCCACTTCTTATTATACACCCTTTGGAAGAACTTGCACACGTGTATAAGAAGACCTATACTAATATTTGTTACTACCTCATCAAAGCAAACATTTGGAATGAGAGAATGTTCAAGTGTACTGCTGGCTATTCTAATTACCTTTTTCCATCATTTTTTTACTGTACCAATCTGCTTTGTGTCTTGTAACACTGAACTTTACGGACCGAATCAACCAGTGGCTCTTGCCCTCTGGCTTCTGCATGGTGTGCTAATGGAGGTGATCATTAGGACTTGGAGGACAGGAGGCGAGTGAAATCAGGATATTTATTCCTTAGCTTCCTCCCTTTTGAACTCTATGTTGGCATTTCTGCATTCCCTCACCACAGCCCCCAGATCTTGTTGGTGGCCTTCTTCTACAGCTATGGCTCTTTCTCTGGTTTATAGTAGCATTCCTCCCCATTGCCCCTCAGCTGTAGGCATAGTAGTGGCTCCCCATTGTTGCCAGTCCTTGTTTCTTTACCAGTCCTTGTAGGTTTCCTTTACTGCTGCCTCAACCCTTGATGTAATACAATTTCTTCTTTAACCCCTTTTGAATGTGATATTTCTCCCTCGCTCAACATAAGAAATGGTACAAAGAGAAGACCCAGGAAATAGCCCCTCAATAAGATTCTAGGATTGGTTGGCTCTCATATTTGAGAAGTATCTGTATATCTTCCTTGGCTAGAGGATATTGGACTTTGATCATATGTAGTACACAGTTACACTATGATTACTCAGATATCATTTGTGTTTGTTTAAAATGATGTTCAAGTGAAAGGCAAGGCATTATAATCCACATACAACTAAATGTCACAGCCACTAAATGTCCCAACACTTTACCTTTATTTTGCTGGTGGAACAGCAACTTTATTCAAAATTGAACGAATTAGACTTTCCAACATATTTTTGGCTTTATCTGGATTAGTTGTCTCAAATACCATTACGAAAGTTTTAAACATAATCTGGACAGAGAAGCATAAACACTACTCTGATAAAATACAGTTTTGCACTAAAAGAATCATAGAATTTTTCCAATATTGACCGAAGTATGGGGAAGAGGCATGAGAGTGAATTTTAAGTATATGAGTATTTGAAGAAGAAAATTATGAGACTAAATCAGGCAGAATTTTTCAACCTGTATGTATTCCCTTGAGATTCAGGTATTAATGTAGTGATGTGAGTACCTGGAAAGGTGTCAATAGTCTGCTAGATTGGATAGTTAAATCCTGTACTCACTGAAGATATTTTCACATAAATGGCCATCAAAAGGCATTTGTTTTAGATAAGGCTCTTAATTATCAGGTTCATCAAGTGGATTTCTGTCAGCCTCTGCCTGTAATCACTCTAGTGCTTGCTCAGTGAGCTCACGTGTAATGTAGCCATGGTCACCCAGATGGAAGCTGTGCATGGATTCAATATCGTGGACTTCCCCTCAACAAAGCTGATCTGTGTACTACCATTGCTGAGTCCCAATATGCCAATGGCTGAAATCAATTTGACATCATTCCTTGGGGTGATTAGCTAGCTACTTGATGGCACACTGATTACATTAAACCTCTTTTTATCATGCAAAAGGCAATGATATATCCTAGCAGGGATGGATACTTATTTCACAGTGGATATGCCTTCCTTGTCTGCTGTCATGGCTTCATGCTGTGTCAACTTAGCTAAACCAGAACTATGTTTCCAGAATTCCTTTCCATGCATGTTTCTATGTAGGGTTCACCGTAGAAATTTTTTTGTGAGATTTGGACGATGGAAGTAAAGTAGTAGTCATTTTTGGTCTGAAGGCCAGTATAGGGTAATTACCATCACAGCTCATTCACGTTACTGCTCCTTTTGCTGATTGGGACAACAGCTTGGGCCTGGATGTCTTTTAGCTCCTACTGGATCTCTACCTCAGTTCCTGTAAGTCCCAGGCCAGATGCAAATGCATCTGTGTGATGAAGGGCATCAGCTTATTCAGCAGGTCACCTGCAGCATTAAAATTGGAAGTAGAGAGAAACACAGCTCTAGTTTTTCCTTTGTCTCCTTTACTTCCTGACCATATTTCTTCCATACCACTAGTTCTGCTGGCATGAGGCCCAGTGTGAAGTTCAGTGGCAACAGACTTACAGATTGCTTCACATTTTCCACCATTGCATCAGGTCTAATCCCCATAAAAAATCTCTTATTCTCAATCACCCATGGTGGTTCTATTTCTCTGAACAAACTCTGAGTGATACACCCTGAACATGTCCATTTGACTAGTCATTTGTAGATATATAGTATACCTTATCAATTATCATGCTAACTACACACCATTGCATCTGACCAGTGGACACATTTTACAATAAATGAAGTATATAATGAGCTTATGCACATGTGGAACTCTTGTTTACATACACGATCCACTACTTACAAGTGATTTACTTGATAGATTAATGGAATGGTCTGCTGAGATCAGGTATAGTTCTAGTTTGGGCATCATATCTTGAGATGATGATTTGCTGCTGTACTATAGGTACAGTACAAGCCTGCGATTTGCTACAGAATTGGGTTGTGTTATTGTCTTATTTCTGTTGGGTCACGTTCTTCTGAAGCTACAGCTTTTACTTGTGGCCCTCGAAACCACTCTTTCTCTATCTCCTTGTCACTCCAGGTATAATAAGAGCTCATTACTCTTGCCAGTTCTGGGTTCCTTTATAATCCTTGGTTGGGTCTCATAATGCGGCCCAGACTCTTGTATATAAATATTTTCATCAACTCTCTTCTATCAACCATTTGTATGTGACATTTCTGTCTGTGTGGACTTTGATTAATACCCTGAAATATCTATTAAACAATGGAAAGAAATAAACTAGAGCCATATCATTTACATAGGTAAATATGTATAAATCAAGAATTTAAAAAGGTCTGGAAAAATACACACAATAGGATGTTTACATCTAGAAAGGGGCCGAGGTTCAAGAATCATGATCAAAGGGTCTTTGGCTTTATTTGTGATATTTTAATTTTTAAAATGAGTGTCAATTCATATGTTCTCTGTGCAATTAAAATTATTTTAAAGATTAAAAATATGAGTTTATTTTTGCTGCTACGTAATTCTGTCAGATTTTGAGTTTTTAAGTATCACTTGCTTATACTAAAAATCAAGATTTTATTAATTAATACATTATACACTTTTATCTAGCTAAAAGAAAACAGGAGGAGGTGGGGTTCAAAATGGCAGGCTTGGTAAAAGCAGATTTCACCTCCTCCCATGGCTGCATTAAAATTATAACCAAAGTATAAAACAATCAACTTGGAGAACCATCTAAAATCTAGCTAATCATAATACATACACCTGAGGATAATAAGAAAAAGCCATATTAAGAGTGATTGAATGGGTGCAGACATGAAATGGTCCGGTCCTGCATGGTGGTTGAAAATTGGGACAGAGAGCATGGCTTCAGAGGCCTTCTTGAAGAAATGAAGGGTCTTAGCTCCACACATGGGCTACTCATCCCAGGGTTTCAGTTCCAAGAAGACGAGGTCACACAAATCTGACAGTAAAAATTGAGTGGGGATTCTGATCATCTGGATGATATGGAAGGAATCTGAAAATTTAGAAGTCCCTCTTAAAAGCCCTGTGCACAGATCCACTTGCAGAGACTCACCATGGGCTGTAGTGGAGGGTCAGCAGCTCAGGAGATGCAAGAGACATACAGGAAAAGATTGCATTTATGGCACACAGAGGGGGCTGTGGGGAAAGCCACCATTGCTTTTGTGTCAGGCGATCAAGGGCAGTCTACAGATGGGTGCTATCTCGCTTGTATTGAACCCTCCCCCTATATGGACAATTCTGAAGCTGCACTGGCCAGTGAGATCAGTCTGCTCCACCTGGGATCCCATCCCACTGCCACCTAACCCACAAATTGCTGGGCCTGTTGCTAGGCAGCCTTCCCTACGCCTTCTTCTGGATGTGCATTTGTTGCAGGCAACAGCCCTGGGCTTACGCCGACGCACATTTCTGGGGAGATTTTGGAGTCAGGTCACTGGTGCCAACCTGAGCTGTAGTGTCTCGGGTAGATCGTGGTAGGCAACCTCAGGCCTTGGGTGCCCTGGACCTTTTCCTAACCTTCCCTAGGCCTGATATTGGTGGCAACCGGCCTTGGTTGGAAGAGTATCTCTCCCGCTTGCCTCTTAGTTCAAACCAGGGAGTGACCACCCTCAGATAACTTTGTAGCTTCTACCAGGTCGCCCTGAGCAATCAAAGGCAGCAGTTGGCCTGGCCTACATGAGAGCCTCTCCCAAAAGGCCACAGAAGCAACACAACTGGAGGCTGGTGTCAGACCACAACAGTGCACAACCTGATTAGCCCCATAGGTGGCAAACCCGAAGGGTGGTCTCAATAGGTATAAGCCTGCTCGGGCTAATCTCACTCCACAGAGTCAGCCCCACATAGCAACTCATACCCTGTGGGTGTGGCCAATCCCAACAGCCAGTCAGCTTGAGAGTCAATCTCATCTACTGACATGCTAAAAGCAATCAAGGCTTAGCTCTGACAGGAGAACACACACAACCCACACAAGGAAAATACCCAGAGCCTTTGGTGCAGGTGATTAGAAGACTGTTCCATTGGGCCACAAAGAATGCCTACTACATAAGGTCACCGGCCCAAGGCTGGGAGACATAACAAATCTTCCTAATATATAGAAATGAACACAGAGAGGCAAATAAAGTAGGAAAACAAAGAAACATGCTGCAAATGAAACAACAGAAGAAAAAGCCACAAAAATAAATGAAATGGAGGCAAGCAACCTACCATAGACAGAGTACAAAACACTGGTTATAAGGATTCCTAATGAACTTAGAGGGAGAATAGCTGATTTCAGTGAGGACTTCAACAGAGAGAGTAAGCATAAAAAAGGACATATAAATCATAAAAAAGAACCAGACAGAAATGAAGAATACAATAACTGAAAAGAAGCATAAACTAGAAAGAATCAATAGTAGGTTAGATGAAGCAGAGCATTGAATCAACAAGTGAGAAGACAAAGTAGCAGAAAACATTCAATTGGAAGAGCAGAAAGAAAAATGAATAAAAAAAAGAGGAAAATTTAAGAGACCTCTGGGACAATATCAAGCATACCAACATATGCATCATAAGGGTACTAAAAGCAGAAGAGAGAGAGCAAGGGATTGAGACTTACTTGAAGAAATAATGACAGAAAACTTCCCTAACCGGACAAAGGGATTAGACATACAAGTCCAGGAAGCACAGAGTCCCCAAAAAGATGAACACAAAGAGTCCCACACCAAGACACATTTAATTAGATGATTAATTAAAATGCGAAATGTTAAGGACAAAGAGAGAATCTTAAAAACGGCAAGAGAAAGGCAGCTATTTACAAGATTATCCCATAAGAATGTTTGCTGATTTTTTTTTTATCAGAAAATTTGCAAGCCTGAAGGGACCTGCACGAAATATGCAAAGTGGTGAAAAACAAGAACCTGCAGCCAAGACTACTCTCCCCAGCAAAGCTGTCAATTAAAATGGAAGGTGAGATAAAGAGCTTCCCAGACAGGAAAAAGCTAAAGGAATTCATTACCACATGCGAGCATTATAAAAATGTTGAGGGACTTCTCTAAAAAGAAGAAGTGTGAATCCTCCCCTAAAAATATGAATAATAAAATGGCAATGACAATGTACTATCCATAATCACTTTATTTTTATTTTATTTTTTAAAGAAATTTTTAAATTAAGTATATTGGGGTAACATAGGTTAATACAATTATATAATTTTCAGGTGTACATTATAATTTGACATCCGTATATTTTATTATGTGTTTACCACCCAAAGTCCAGGTTCCTTCAGCAACCATATATTTGATCCCCTTTACCCACTTCACTCTCCCCACTAAACCCTATATTTGACCCCCTTTACCCCGTCTACCTCCCCGCTCTTCCTCCACCCCACTAGTAACCACTAGTCTAAAGTCCTCTGGTAACCACAGCCTATAGTCCATGTCCATGAGTCTCTGTTTGTTTGTCCTGTTTATTTGTGGCTTTAGGTTTATATCCCACATTTAAGTGATATCATGTGATTTTCAACTTTTTATGTCTGGCTTATTTCAAGCATGATTATCTTGAGGTCCATCCATGTTGTTGCAAATGGCAGCACTCATCTCTTCTTATGGCTGAATAATATTCCATTGTATATATGTACCAAAGCTTCTTTAGCCAATCATCTATCATAAGACACTTTGGTTGCTTCCATGTCCTGGCCACTGTGAATACACTGCTATGAACATCAGTGTGCAAGTATCTTTTTGGATACAGGTTTTCAAGTCTTTGGGATAAATACCCAGCAGAGGGATTGCTGGATCATATGGCAGATCAATTCTTAGTTTTTGCAGAACCTCCATACTGTTTTCCATAGTATCTGTACCAATCTGCAGTCCCACCAGCAGTATATAAGGGTTCCTTTTTCTCTGCCTCTTCTCCAACTCAATAATCACTTTAAATGTAAATGAGTTAAATGCTCTAATCAAAAGACATAGGGTAGCTGAATGAATTAGAAAAAGACCTATACATTCATGGTCAACGAAATATCCACTTCAGATCAAATGACACACACAATCTGAAAATAAAAGGATGGAAAAAGATATGTCATGAAAATAGAAAGAAAAAAAAAGCTGAAGTAGCAATACTTATATCAGACAAAATAGACTTTAAACAAAAGATTATAAGAGACAAAGAAGGGCATTACATAATGATAAAGGGATCAATACAACATGAGGACATAACTCTCTTAAACATACACACACTCAGAAGAAGTGCACCTACAAGTAGGAAGAAATTATTAACTGACGTAAAGGGAGAGATTGACAGTAATATGCTCATAGTTGGAGACTTCAACACCCCATTGACACTAATGGACTGATCTATCTTCCAGACAGAAAATCAACAAGGAAACAGCAGCCTTAGACGACATGCTAGTCCAGTTGGATTTAATTGATATTTTCAGAGTATTTCACCCCAAAGCAGTAGAACACACATTCTTCTCAAGTGCGTGTGTGCACATGAAACATTTTCCAAGATAGACAACATGTAAGACTACAAAGCAAATATCAATCAATTTAAGAAAACTGAAATCATATGAAGCATCTTCTCCAAACACAATCGTATGAAACTAGAAGTCAATTATAAGAAAAAGCTGGAAAATACACAAACACGTGAAGGCTAAATAATATGCCACTAAACAAAGAATGGGTTAACAATGAGATCAAGGGAGAAATCAAAAGCTACCTAGAGACAAATGAAAATGAAAACCCAATGACTGAAAAGCTTTGGGACATGGCACAAACAGTCCTAAGAGGGAAATTCATCCTATACAAGCCTACCTCAAGAAACAAGAAAAATCTCAAACAAACTATCTAACCTTACACTAGAAAAAGAATAGCAAACAAAACCCAAAGTGAGTAGAAGAAAGGAAATAATAAAGATCAGAGCAGAAATAAACAAAATAGAATCTAGGAAAGCAATACAAGAGATCAATGAAACAAGCAGGTGGTTCTTCAAAAAGATCAACAAAATTGATAAACTTTTAACCAGACTCATCAAGTAAAAAAGAGAGATGACCCAAATGAATAAAATGAGTAATGAAAGAGAAGTAACTATGGACTCAACAGAAATACAAACAAGCATAAGAGAATATTATAAGCAATTACATGCCAACGCATTGGACAGTCTGGAAGAAATGGATCTATTCCTGGAAATATGCAATCTCCCAAGTCTGAGTCTAGAAGAAACAGGAAAGCAAGATTGACCATTTCCCCACCAATGCAATAGAATCAGTCATCAAAAAGTACCCCCCAAACAAAAGTCCTGGATGGGATGGTTTCATAGGTGAATTTTACCAAATATTCAAAGAAGAATTAACATCTATTCTTCTCAAGCGATTCCCAAAATTCAAGTGGAAGGAAGGCTCCATAACCCTTTTTACAAAGCCACCATTACCCTGATTCCAAAACCAGCCAGAGACATTACAAAAAAGAAAAGTATAGATCGATATCCTTGATTAACATTGATGAAAAAAATCCTCAATAAAATATTAGCAAACCGAATTCAGCAATACCTGAAAAATATTATACATCATGATCAAGTTGGATTTATTCCTTGGAAAAAGGTTGGTTTAATATTCACGTAGCAATTAATGTGATAGACCACATTAACAAACTGAAAGGTAAAACTCATATGATCATATCAATAGATGCAGAAATAGCTTTTGACAAAATCCAGCATCCATTTATGATAAAACCTCTCAGCAAAGTAGGAGTTGAAGAAACATATGTCAACACAATAAAGGCCATATATGGGAAATCTACAGATAACATCATAATCAATGTGGGGAAACCAAACTCATTTTCCTTAAGATCAGTAACAAGACAATGATACCCACTTTTACCACTTCTATTCAACATAGTATTGGAAGTCCTACCTACAGTAATTGGATAAGAAAGAGAAATAAAAGGCATCCTACTGGAAAGGGAGGAGTAAAACTGTCATTATTTGCAGATGAAATGATACTATACATAGAGAACCCTAAAGATTCCACCAAAAAACTGTTATATCTGATTAATAAAAGCAGCAGAATGTCAAATTAATATTATGATTTCAGTTTGCATTTTTATACACTGAATGATGCACTACCAGAAAGAGAAATTAAGAAAATGATCCCATTTACATTGCATTAAAAACAATAAAATACCTAGGAATCAAGTTAACCAAGGAGGTAAAAGATCTTTTGTCAGAAAATTTGAGTTGTTGAAAAAAGAAATTGAAGAAGATACAAATAAATGGAAACATATACTCTGCTCTTGGGTAGGAAGAATCAACATCGTGAAAACGGGCATACTACCCAAAGAAATCTATGGAGTCAATGCAACCCCCATCAAAATACCAATGGCAGTTTTCACAGAACTAGATCAAATAATCCAAAAATTTATATGGAACCATAAAAGATCTCAAATAGCCACCACAATCTTGAGAAAGAAGAACAAGTTTGGAGGAATCGCGCTACCTGATATCGAAGTATACTACAAGGCTATAGTAAACTATTTATGCAAAGAAAACCTAAACACTAATTCCTAAAGATCTATGCACCCTTAAGTATACTGCAGCGGTATTCACAATAGCTAAGATATGGGTGCAACCTAAGTGCCTATTGATAGACGATTGGAAAAGGAGTTGTAGTACCTTTATACACTGGAATATTACTCAACCATAAAAAAATGAAATCTTACCATTTGCAATGACATGGATGGATCTAGATGGTATATACTGAGTGAAATAATTCAGACAGAGAAAGATAAATACCATATGATTTCACTTAAATATGGAATCTAAAGAGCAAAAGAAAGAAAGAAATGAAAACAGACTCAGAGAAAGAGAGAACAAATTGGTGATTGCCAGAGATGGGGGGTTGAGGGCAGAGTGAAAAGATGAAGGGATGCAGAAGTACAAATGTGTAGTTATAAACAGCTATAGGGCCGTGGAATACAGCATAGGGAATATAGTCGATATTATTATAAGGGATTTGTGTAGAGACAGATGGGTGCTAGAATAATTAGGGAGATCACTTCATTTTATATAAGTATATAATCATTGTACTGTATATCAGAAACTCACAAAATAATAAAAAAAATGAAACAGATGATCGCATTGTTTGAAATTGCTCTGTTTCAGACTACTCCGGGGCTAAGAATAATGTACTTCTGAGCTAACAATAAGCCTTTTTACCAAGCATGTGCTCTCTGAGTCCACAGGCAATTGAAAGGAAGTTTGTGGGTCATGGATATGAATGGCCTTTGGCGAGACACTGAGAGAGGTTCCTACTTGGCTCTGGCCTAATTTTAACCTTCATATTTCAGTGTGGCACAGTTCAGCAAATACTCATAGAGTGTCTATAATGTTCCAGAAAATTGGTATGGCATTGGAGAAACAGAGAAAAAGAAGAGCATCCCTGCCAGTGAGGAACTTCTCTTTTGTAGGATATGGAGAGAGAAACAGTTTCAGTGTCATGAGGTAAGCGTGTTATAAAGTTATGTGGAAGGTGCTACGGGAGTGCACAGAGGAGCACAGAACAGAACAGACGTTTTCAGCAGTCTACTCTATCTATCTGCATATAGTTTCATGTGGAATCGAGGAGTCCTATTTGAAAAGAGAATATTCTTTTATAATTGAAAAAGTAAATTTTTCCTTGATTTTATTTTTATGCACTTTTTCCTCATGGGGGTCCTGAAAGTGCCAAAAAGATGTAGAATAATCCATATGCACAGATGTCAATCCTGGGAGGCTTCTGGAAAAGGAGAGCTCTGAGCAGGTTTTGAAGGGCGAAAAAGACACAACTCTGTCAGTCCTCGTCTGCAGTTCCTTCTGCTGGAATTGCTCTCAGGGCCCTTGTGTCTCCGGTGCTGGCTCTTCCTCACCCTTCAGATCTCAGTTACTATGACCAACCAACAC